>NW_026652280.1:63260897-63319010 GCF_009828535.3 Hylobates moloch
ATGGTGGTGTGGTGGTGTGCTGGTGTGGTGTGGTGGTGGTGGTGTGGTGGTGTGGTGGTGTGCTGGTGTGGTGTGGTGGTGGTGTGGTGGTGTGCTGGTGTGGTGGTGGTGGTGTGGTGGTGTGGTGTGGTGGTGGTGAGGGTGGGGGGATGAATATGTCAAACAGTGACCTGACAACCTTCACCCTCATTAAAGTGGGAGTGGGAGCCTCTTCCACGGAAACCACGGGGTTCCTTCAGTGAAAGCCAGGGCTCCCCCGACCACAATCCTCAAACCCCAATAATAGAGGAAGAAAAACAACTACAACAAAATTCTCTGGAAACCCTGAAAAGGGGAAACTAAAAGGAAAACTTAAGAGGGAACACAGTGTATATCATTGGTTGACCATAACTGGCCTAGCAAACATTAGCCACGGTGAAGTGGAGGGGCAGCCTCCTTCCCAGTTCTTCCACTGGCCCAGCTGGACATGGGAGCTGGAGCAGGGCTGGCCGGGACAGAAGCTCCCACCTACTGGCTCCAGGGGACACCTGGAACTTACTTAGTCTCTTGGTTCTGTCAAAACCATCGGCCTTGTTAGGACCCTCCTTAAGATGCAGCCAAGAGAGTCACTGTGGATCTTCCCAAGGCAAGGGCAAAGTTATGAATTTGGGGCGGCTCACTGGGGTACCTCCTCCTCCGGCACATCCCTCATGATGACAAGATGTCGGGAGCATCCCCAGCTGAACTATCTCACAGGGCTTCCCTGCTCTATACACATCCCATCTTCATTTCAAACCCTCCCCACTACCCTGTGCGCCCCCCCGCCCCTCCCCCAGCATCTGTATCCCTAGCATCTCTCCAAATGCCCACTTTCAAGGAGTCTAGCTCAAGTCCAGGGGAAGCAGGTGGACTTGCTCAAGAATAGGGGACTCCTAAAGGCAGAGGTTCAGCTTCACAGTGGAAAACATGCCTTGGAGAATTTTTCTTTGGTGTTTCTTTGAAAGTGCAGGCGATAAAGTGGCCATTACCTTTTATTACCAATACAATTTTTCCCATAGTGATTTGAGATTACAGTTTATCATGTACTCAATTTCCATGTGTACTGGGATCTGTTGCTAGCTGTTTTGTTTTCATCATCATTCTATCTGTTCTTCTACCAGAATCAAATTTTTAAGTTATAGTTTTAAGGTTATATTTCAGTACCTGGAAGGGCTACTACCATTCATTTTTCTTTTTCAGGATTTTCTTTTTTCTTCTTCTTCTTCTTTTCTTTGAGATGGAGTCTTGCTCTGTTGCCCAGGCTGGAGTGCACTGGTGCAATCTTGGCCCACTGCAACTTCCGCCTCCTGGGTTCAAGTGTTTCTCCTGCCTCAGCTTTCCGAGTAGCTGGGATTACAGGCACACGTCACCACTCCCAGCTAATTTGTGTATTTTTAGTAGAGATAGAGTTTCACCGTGTTGTTCGGGCTGGTCTCAAACTCCTGATCTTAAGTGATCCGCCCGCCTCAGCCTCCCAAACTGCTGGGATTACAGGCATGAGCCACTGCGCCTGGCCCTTTTTCAGGATTTTAATTGTTATTCTTGAATGTTTATTTCTTCTTTAAAAACTTTAGCATCGAATTGTGATGTTCCTAGAAGAAATTTTTTTTGTTTGCATTTACATCTACCTTGAGGTTAATTGGCATCAGTATGATTTTGTGTGGCTCGAGACAAAGAGAACAGCTATATTCTTTTTGATGTTCTATTTTATGTCTTTTAAGATTTTCTTTCTATAAGTTGAGGAATTTTTGTAATTTCCTAAGCATTCTATTCTGTTGTTGTCATTAAAAATGGAATGTTCTCTCAGTTAAGCTGAGCTCATACTAGAATAAAAAATGGAATATTCTCTTCCATTCTATTTTTAACATGTTATGGTTAGTATATAAAGACTTCGATTTTTGTACTTTTTTATATTTAATGAATTGTGTCACTGTGTTTTACATAAATAATTTTATATTATCAGTAAATAGAGATAGGTTTACATGTCGTTTTCTAGTATTGTGCCTCAATTATTTTTCTTTTGTCTGATTACATTGGCTCATGCCTCCAAAACAATGTCAAATTACAGTAAGGATATAGATGTCTTTATTTTTTTCCTGATCTTAGTGGAAATGCCTTTAATGTTTCTATATCAAGTAAGATGCTGCTTTACTTTTTGAGTGCTTTTCTTTAGAATGCTTGTGGAACTATTGAAGGCCTTTTAAACATCCATGAAGATAATCATGTTGCATTTTTTTCCATTTATGTGTATTGATATGATAAATTAATCCATTTTGAAATATTGAACTATCCTTCACTTCATAAATTCCTTTTGGTTGTGGTGTCATTTTTAATGAGATACTAAATTTTTCTTGTACATTTTTTGTGTTTTATAAACCATATTCAATATTGACATTTTCTGAATGTCTTCCTTGTATGCATTAGGAGAAATGTTTGATTTTTAACTTTAATTTGATAATGAAGTACGTCATATTATAGTAACTATTTTTCTAATCCTGAATACTTTTAAATTTCTAGAATAAGTTAGATTTGATAATAATATATTATTTTCATACTTACTGATAAATTCAAATTAGCTAATAGTTCATTCAGTATTTTTGGATCTACACTCAATTTTTTAAAATAATGGCTTCCTGGTATTTGCATCAAGTTTGCATTATTATTTTATAATTCATTGAGTGGCTTTTTCTCTTACTATATTTTCTATAATAATTTCCTTATAGTTCTTTTTTTTTTTTTTTAATTATACTTTAGGTTTTAGGGTACATGTGCACAATGTGCAGGTTTGTTACATATGTATCCATGTGCCATGTTGATTTCCTGCACCCATTAGCTCGTCATTTAGCATTAGGTATATCTCCTAATGCTGTCCCCGCCCCCCCCACCCCCCACCCCACAACAGTACATGGAATGTGATGTTCCCTTTCCTGTGTCCGTGAGTTCTCATTGTTCAATTCCCACCTATGAGTGAGAACATGCGGTGTTTGGTTTTTTGTCCTTGCGATAGTTTACTGAGAATGATGTTTTCCAGTTTCATCCATGTCCCTACAAAGGACACGAACTCATCATTTTTTATGGCTGCATAGTATTCCATGGTGTATATGTGCCACATTTTCTTAATCCAGTCTATCGTTGTTGGACATTTGGGTTGGTTCCAAGTCTTTGCTATTGTGAATAGTGCCGCAATAAACATACGTGTGCATGTGTCTTTATAGCAGCATGATTTATAGTCCTTTGGGTATATACCCAGTAATGGGATGGCTGGGTCAAATGGTATTTCTAGTTCTAGATCCCAAAAATCAGGAAACAACAGGTGCTGGAGAGGATGTGGAGAAATAGGAACACTTTTACACTGTTGGTGGGACTGTAAACTAGTTCAACCATTGTGGAAGTCAGTGTGGCGATTCCTTATAGTTCTTTTTAAAGTTTGGATTGTGTGTGTATGTGTATGGGTAAGGTATGAGAGTGCATAGTTTGAGTGAAAAGAAAGAAATTTGGTTACATTTGGAATTAGCTTAATGCTTGAATATTGATTAAGGTTTCTTATTTCTTCTTGAATTAGTTGGAGTAATTTACTTTTCCTCTAGGGAATGATCTATTTCATCTGAAAATGTTAAATATATTGAAATAGTAAATGTTCATGATTTTTCTTACTTTTAAAAATCTCTACGTGTTATTTTCTCTCCTTTTATTATAATAGTGTTTATTGTGACATTGTGTTTTTGGTTATGAGTTTTTTCGATTATTCCTTAGACTTTTAAAAAAAGGTATTTAGTTTTATTTTCTATACTAATTTTAGTTAGAAACTTAGCTTAATTACCAAATCCAACGGCCAATGCTAGGAATTGATTTTTCTTAACCTATCAGTGTCAATTGACTGGTTAAAACACTTTCTTTATTTGGCTTCTGGAACATTACCTTTTCTTGATTTCCCTCTTACCTCACTTGTTACTGTTGTTTAGTCTTCTTCATTGGATCATTTTTATTTCCATGTAGTATGATGCCCCTAGGTTTAGTTTTGAACCTCCTCTCATCACATACATTCATTATCTTCTCCAAATCACCTCATTCATTCCTGTGGTGATAAATATCTCCTATATGCTTGTGAGTCCCAAATGTACTTAAACCTGTTTCCTGAAATTCAGACCCATATCCACCTCCTTACTTGACATATTCATTTGAATGTCTATGAAGCATCTGTGTAATAGCATGTTTAAAAAATCACTCAAATTTCCCCTTCTCCCTCAGCTTACCCCATCTCAGGATAGTATAAATTCATTATTTCAGTTACTGGGCCACAATCTATGGAGTTATCCTGAGTCCTCCCTATCTGTGAAACTCCACTTCCATTTCTTAGCAGGTTCTGTTGACAGTTTCTTTAAAATATATCTAGATATGACTACTTGTCACTTCTATCACTACCATTCTGAGTCCAGGCACTGCAGTTTCTTGACTGGCATTCCCAGAACCTAGAAAAATATCTAGATTAGAATATATGTTCATGAATGTATGTGAAGAGTTAACGAATGTAGTTCTATTTAACTATAACATTCTAGAGCCTAAAGCTACTTCACCAATAACATTAATGTTATTTTGTTTATGTATGATAATAAGAATACCTGAGAAGCTTAAGTATTGCCCAAAATTATATTCCCATGGTGCCATCTTGTTCTCTTTATTGATTTTAATAGGGTCAATATGGTATTTGGGTATAGAATACATTTATCTTTAGATTTATTGCCTTTTTCAAGCGCATCATAAATTTTTAAAATTGTATCATCTTTTCTTGGATAGAGAAACAATATTCAATATAATTCAGTTCAATTCATTTCAACATATTTATTGATTTTTCTACTTTGTATATAGCAATGTCCCAAATACTGACAAATACTGTGGTGGATAAAAAATGAGTAAACAAAGTCTACATATCTGAGGGCTTACAACCTAGTCATAGTCCAACCAGAATATACATTTGTCAAAATATAGGGAAATGGTACCAGAAATGAATAGTGAGAAATCTGGAAAAGCCTAATGAACTAGCCAAAATTTATATGAGGGTTTTGTGGGTCATATTGTGTCCCCCAGAAAGATATGTTAAAGGCTTTAACTCTGCTACCCCTGAGTGTGATCTTATTTGGAAGAGGGATCTTTGCAGATGTAATCAAATTAAGATGAGCTCATGTTTCATTAAAATGTGTCCGAATCCAACATTACTGGTGTCCTTATCAGGAGAGAACACCATGATAAGGAGAGAACACCGTGATGCAGACACAGCCACAGACACACAGGAGAGCACATCATGGAGGGTGGAGGCATAGATTAGAATGATGTATCTGCAAGCAAAGGTGTATAAAAGATTTGCAGAAGCTAAGGGACAGATTCTTCCTCAGGGGGAACCAACCCTGCAACAAAAACAACAATTTCTGTTATTTTCGAAGCCACACAATTTGTAACACTTTGCTGTGTCAGCCCAAGGAAAATAATACAAATTTTATTACCAGGAGTGGGATGCTGCTGTAATAAATACTTAAAAAATGTGGTAGTAGCTCTGGAATTGGATAATGGGTCACAGCAGGAAGAATTTTATGGCATATGTTAGAAAAACTTAGCCTTAAAGAGATCGTTGAAGAGATCTATGAAGAGATTCATAGAAATATGAATGTTAAAGGCAATTTTAGTGAATGCTCAGAAATGATAAAGCTTCTTTTATCTTAGAGAGTACATATGTCAACATGAACGGAATGTTGCTAGAAATATGAACGTTAAAGGTGATTCTTGCAAGGCGACAGATGGATACAAGGAAAGCAGAACGAAGATGATCCTCATTATAAAATGGTAGAGACTTGGCTAATTGTCTTCTGCTGTTGGGTGTAAAATAAAACTTTAGATGATGAACTTGGATATATAGCTGAGGAGATTTCCAAGCAACGTGTGAAAGATGTGACCTTGTTTCTTCTTGCCACATACAGTAAAATGCAAAAGAAAATAGATAAATTGACAAAGAAACTCTTAAGCAAAAAGAAACCAGAGCTTGATTTTTTGAAAATTTTCGATCTCTCCATGTAGCTTGCTCTGGAAACAGGGCCAAGGAATTTCTGTAAAATATTTTGGTGGGCTGGGCGCGGTGGCTCATGCCTGTAATCCCAGCACTTTGGGAGGCTGAGACGGGTGGATCACGAGGTCAGGAGATCGAGTCCATCCTGGCTAACATGGTGAAACCCTGTCTCTACTAAAAATACAAAAAATTAGCCCGGTGTGGTGGCAGGTGCCTGTAGTCCCAGCTACTTGGGAGGCTGAGGCGGGAGAATGGCGTGAACCCTGGAAGCGGAACTTGCAATGAGCCGAGATCGTGCCACTGCACTCCAGCCTGGGTGATAGAGCGAGACTCCATCTCAAATATATATATATATATATGAAGAGATTAGGCATGTGACTCACAGATCCAATTAATCATCTCAACAAAGACACTTCCAGATTGGACTAAGAGGAGAAGAGACACACACATGGAGAGGAAAATGCCATGTGAAGACACAGAGGGCAGACAGGCATGACATCATAGAGATTGGAGTTATGCAGATGCAGATTGGAGTTATGCAGATCTAACAGCAAGAATTGCTGGCAACCACAGAAGCTAGAAGAGAGAGGATGGCCCTCCTGACACCTTGATTTTGGACCTATTGACTCCAGAACTGAAAGAATTTAAGTTAATATTGTTTCAAGCCACTTAGTTTGTCATAATTTTTATGGCATCCCTAGGAAATGAATACAGGGAGTTTGGTGATTATGAAGAACTCTGACTCCTTTAGAAGAATAGATTTAGACTCTAAGCCACTAGAGAAAAGTAAAAACACATGCATATTCAGTTAGTAACCAGACTATAATCTCACAGGACAAAATTTAAAAGGACCAGAGTCTAGAGAAAGTTTGATACTATTCCTTCAGTATTGTATGAGAAAAGGACAATGGTGAAAAATACATTTTACATTTCAGTTTACATGTTTCACAAAATAACTCTTAACCACACCATGATGCATTCTGATTCGTCTGTTCCATTCTATTTTCTTTTGTGCCATAAAAGAAGGCTGACCATGACTAACCAAGGTGATTTCAAGATCAGTCATGAAAAGCATTGTGTGTAAAAACACTCTAGCTCTAGCACTGCCTAACTTTCTTGTACTATTACCAAAGTCAAAAGTAGTCCGCATTTAGCTGGCATAAACTTGGATGCATTCTCTTAAATTATGTTTTATTATTGTTTTCTGC
The DNA here is from genome assembly GCF_009828535.3 of Hylobates moloch. Classification (NCBI taxonomy): domain Eukaryota; kingdom Metazoa; phylum Chordata; class Mammalia; order Primates; family Hylobatidae; genus Hylobates; species Hylobates moloch. The sequence goes on from NW_026652280.1 coordinate 63,268,179, forward strand.
TCTTATTGTTATAGTCATTTAATAGAAAAAACATTGAGAACTACTCATCAAATGGTACATAAGGCACAGTGTCTTCTATGAATAATTTGACATGTTAATCTACTATTTTCTTGTTCATTACATAAAGAGAACAAGGAGATTTTTCAATCTGTCCAAGTGTTTGTGAATAAATGTTATCATCTTGACTAAACTTTCCAATGTGGTAAAATAGATAAAGCAATAGATAATCTTGTGTTGATGCCATGTACTCTTGGTGAAGATTCAGGTCTTGCTTATTGGGAGAGAGAGGGTAATAAAACCACTCAACTAGAGAGAAATTTTATTGTCTTTAAGAATGTAGTGATTGACAGTGGCAGGACACTGGTAGTAATCCACTCATTAGCTATGGATGTTACCATGGACACCAGTGCAGTACCGCAAATCATGAGTGGGAGAAAAAGAAAATTATGAGAACCAAGAATAGTTTCTCTACATAAAGTATATATTTCAGAGAGACAATCATTTACTTATGATTTTTTTAACTGAGCTTTTCCTTTGTTTCAGACTCTGCTGATCTTCTTTAATGTCAAAGGCTCTCCTGTTAGAAAAGAAAGAGTCTGATTTAAGCAATATTGCTGTTGTGTCCTATTTTGATCTTTTGTTTGGTCAATCTGTAAAAACTTTTAATACTTACAAAAGGAATTAGAAAATACACGGGCTGTCTTTGATAAACAATCTTCTAATTGGTTTGCCCACTTAATACTATAGGTAACATTTGTTGCGGTAGAAATACTAATACTGCAACCTTGCTCCTAAAGAAATTATTTCAGCTGGTCAGTCAGTTTTACTTTCAAATATTTCATTCATTCATTCACTCATGTTTACATTTTCATTTATTTCATAGATTATGATAGGAAGTGATAAAGTTCTGAAATAAATGTATATCATGTATTTTCACTATCATTGTAGTCACAAATTTGTTGTTGTATTTGGAAATACCGATGGGGATATTTTTACATTTTTGTTCTGGACATGATGTATGTATGCAATGAAAAATAAGACCATTGAGCACTTCCTCAGAAGGAAAAATTGCAACAGCAGTAGAAAAGGCCATGTATTAGTCAGGGTTCAGCCAGAGAAAAGAATCAGTAGGGGTAGGGGTGTATGTGTGTGTGTATGTGTGACAGAAAGAGAGAGAGACAGTCAGAGAGAGAGATAAATTTGTTACAGGGGATTAGGGGATTGACTTACACAATTGTGGGAGGTGGTTAAGCAGTCTCCGTAAGGCTGCTCTCTCCTCATATAGTCCTGGATCTTGAAGTTCACAGGATGTGCAGACAGAAAGGAAAATAGACGTAAAATGAGGAAGACCAAAGGCAGGATGGATTCCATAAGCATGAGCCAGAAACCCATCTGGAAGGATTGAGCATTATCTTCTTGCCTCTACCCTTGATGCCAAGTGTATCCTGCAGAAGCTATGCCTGTTGTCATGAAGTTAAATTGAAGCCCAGGAGTCAGAAATGCTAAAGGAGTCTCCAAGGAAAGGTGAAAACAATTTAGGTTCAGCTGCTACTTCTTGCCAACGAGGTGAGTCAGCACACTGGCAACAGTATGTGGGAACTACAAAATGGCTGATGCTCACCTTCTGCCTTGAAAACAGCACAAGGATCTCCCTTGTGGCCCACTCTTGTGCCTCAGTTTTCCTTTCTTGGAATGACTAGAAACTTCTCCTCTGTCTTCTTTTAGCCTTTTATAAATTATAATAGTAGTTATCAAGCATTGAACATTTGTCATGCAACAGGCACATATGTTGTCTCATTTAATCCTCATAAATTTCCTGTGGGGTAAAGTCTATTAATAACCTAATTTTACAGATGAGGAAATCAAGGCTTAGAGAGATTAATAAACTTACATAAGGCTATGATGCTAAATTATTAGTGGAACAGAAATATGAATCTAGATGTCTAGGATCATGCTCATTCTCTGAACCTCCAAACCATGTCCATCTCTGCTATGGTCCACATGTGAATATACTCTAATTATTTCAATCTATTTGTATCTGTTTTTTCCAGCACACTAGAAATCCCTCAAGGCAATAAAACATCTTACTTTTTTCTTTTTCTCATGTCAATTTGTATTTTCTGTTGCCCTTTGTACTTTTTCACTCTACAGCTATTTGGAGCACCAATATTGCTCTTTTTCTTTTTGTAACAACACAGAGAATAAAATCTCATTATGAGAAGACAACTTTAGTAAATTATAATCAAAAGCTTTTCTTGGCAGTAACTTTTAAGCAAATAATTATAACTGTAAAAGCTTCAAAAAGTTGCAAGAAGATTAACAGATTTTTTTTTTTCATTGTCTAAAAACATACATCAGTTCTTTGGAATGATAAACCACTTTCATGGTCTTGCACATAGAACTTCAGCATCATTCTGTTTGTAATGATTGGCCCAGGGCTATCAGAGAGCTCTCTGAGAGAAGTGACTTTGCTGTGTCAGGCATCAGATAAGTGCTAACAAGAAGGTCAGTTTTCTTCCCTCTGGAAACAACAGCAAAAAGAAAATAAACTCTTTGGTGATTACAAGAGGATAAATATATAAAATTAAAATAAAATTAAAACGTGAGAAACATTGAATAAGCAAAGAAAAACCAAAATAAAAGCAATGGTCCCCATATTAGGAAAGAAAACTTCCTTACCAGTGAGGACTTTGCTGACAGTCTTCTGAGAGTACACTGAGCAGGTTCGTGGAATTGATGCCATTAGGGCTAATATTAAAATAGAGCATTTAGTAGCAGTAAAGAAATTTATACAAATAGAAAATAATTAGAAAATAATTATATAGGAAAGCAGATAATTTTTATAGTGGATTCTTTACTTCCACAGTTAAAAGTATTAAATGTCTGATTCCAAATGTGGTTTGAGCTCTTCTTAAGAGGCAAGCACTTTGCTAGCTTGCAGCCATACTGTGGTGAATAAGTTAAGGCCAAGCACTTTAAAAAGATGACAGTATAATGGGGGCATATCTATAAAACAAGGAGATTGCATGTCAGGGGTGAGAAGCGCAATAGTAGGACAAAACACAGGAGGGAAATCTGACCAAGTATTGAGGCTTCAGAGTAGACTTTCCGGAGGATGTCACATATATGACGTGAAGCATGGGTACAATTTAAAGAAAAGAATTTGAGAATAGGAAAGAACATTTAAAGCAAGAAAGTAGTGTATGAAATGAGAGGAAGTGGAAAAGAAAATAACATGTTCTAGGAACAACAATCATCACCCACTGAAAGGGTTGCATTCTGGAAATGAATTGTGGAAGGCAAATCATGGTTGTCACAGGGAAGGTCTCACTAAGAGTCCTGGATCAGGTAAAATGCATGAAGGAAATATATCTATGCTTTAAAGACATCTTCTATCAAAATCACGCAATGAATTGAAATTAATTCCCCTAATGAAGCCCTCTAATTGAGTGTCACTTGGATATTCAGTCAGTCTGCAAATAGTCTTGAGTTGTTATCATTCTCATAAGCCTGTTCTCCCACATGGTTTATGCTCTGTACCCAAGTGTTAAATTCTTTAGCTAATTCTGTTAAGCTCGTAATTACTGGCAGGTCCTTGTTGGTATTTTTTTAAGTTATCACAGTATTTTACGGCCTACTTTCTTGGTCTGGTTTTGTAATTGAATAATGATGCAGAATATTTTCTGTCCTCTCCCTTTGATAATTCCATATGATCTTTAAAGTGGACAAAACAATATTTTTGTTTTTTAAATCTCTAAATCATGAAATAAAAGCATACATTAAAAAAGGTTTGTCATATGCAAGTGTGCAATAATCTAATAAAACCAAGAGAGGACCACTGCCCAGTATGGTTAGAGGAAATAATAAAGTGAACGTCAAGAAATGAATATAGATAAGGCAGGGAGACATCTCCAAAGCCTTTCCGTGTTTAATTAAAGAGCCTGGGATTTACACTGAAAGGGGTAATTAATAGCTAAGGAGGATAAATTAGGCTAATGTCACAAAGCTTTATTGGGTGACTTTGGGGTTTGTGCATTTGAAGTGAATGAGGTCAAAGATGGAAAAACCAGTGGGTTTTGAGGATAATGATAAGATCTGGAAAACAGTCAAAAGTTGATGGCCTCAACTAGAGAAACACCAGTGGACATCTAAAGAAGGGAATATATTTGAGAGATATTTAAATAGGACCATCAATAAAACTAGGTGATTGAAGGTGGAATGTGAGGCAGAAAGGAGACTAAACATTGATCCTCAAGTCACTGAGTTGGACAAGCAAGTGTATCAGCAGGTCGTGCACTGAGAATGGAGTCACAAGAAAGGGACGCAAGTGAACACCTACTATGTGCCTCAAATTATACTGTGTTCGCTTTTCACACATTATCCTATCAATTTTCACAACCAACCAAATAAAGAAACTGAACCTCAAAATGTGTTAAATAACATGTCCAATGTCACACAGCTAGTACATTGGGGAAAGTGAAACTCAAACCCAAAGACTCACCTATTTTTTTTACTAGGTTTATATATTTTGAGTTTAGGGTCCCAGTACAAGTTCAAAGTAGAGATGTCAAAGTAAGAAATAAACCTTTTCAAATTTTGAACCTGGGAGTAAGGCTACATAATTTTCAGTTGTGAAGCCAGGGGAATGAAAGCCACCATGCATGGAGAGTGAGAAGGCAAAGAGCCCAAGACATTAATGTGTCACACACAGAATGGAGGTAGGAACATTTGCAGAGAAGACAGAGAAAAAGCATCCCTAAAAAGGAATTAAAGTAGGAGCAATGTGTCATGGAAGCCAAGAAAATTGAAATTGCTTTAAGGAAAGTGGTCTCCAGTGTCAAATGCTACATTAAGATCAAGTTAAACAACGGCATGAAGGTGGTCATGTAATATAGCAATAGGAACATTGTTGGTTAAGTACAAGAGTCTTTTTTAGTGGAGTGGTGAGGGTGGAATTCACCATAATCATTTCTCTTTAGTGAAAGAAAGGGAAATTAAAAAGCAAGGACAGCAACCGTTCAAGAAGTTGGACAGTGAAGATAAATTAAAGGGGTTTGTTACTTCTAGGAAAGGTATTTGTAATTATTAAAAATACTGAAATATGTTCAAATGCTGCCATAAAGGAGACACACAGCCAGGCTTACTGTGGAGGGAACGCAAAAGGTCAGGCTTTGATTCAGAGTATTTACTGTGTCACAGTAACAAGGTGATGTTTTCAGCTCATTTACCAACCAAGCCATTAGGGACATGCAATATGCACATGCTGTTAACTGACATTTTGGGAGGACATGAATATTTTGCATCTCCTTTTCTCCTGGGTAGTATTGTTGTTAAAGGGAAAAGCCTCAGCTATGATCTATGTTAAACATAGAGATATATAAAGGGTTCCCTACTAATATTAGCTTATATGCTATGAGGCTCTCGCAAAGATTGTGAAGGGAGATGCTTGGCCATGGCTCATCATTATCCATCATCACAGGGAGGTGGGAGGAGATGGGGAGGAGTATGGCACATGTGAGCTGCATGTTTTGTTTTTCTTCTCTCTGGTAGTATCCATTGGTAATTCACAGAATCATGAAATAGAAATGTAGTAGAACTCATACCAAGTCACAACACCTGTAACACTGAAACAGTCATCTTTGGGCAGCAAAAATATAACATTGTTATATCAGTTGGTACATTATCTACAGTCAATATTGCTTTTATAATCTTATAAACTCTTCACATTTTGAATATATTCACGCTCCTTTATTTTTTTCTCCAACAACCCATAAACTGGAAGTAGACTTTTAGTTTATTTTAAAATCATACTTATTGTTCTTTTTCTGATTTTATGTTTAATGCATGCTCATCACAGAGATTTTCATGGTAAAGAAACATTCAAATAAAAATTAAAATATTACTCATTTACCAAGCCATAGATAAGCATTGTTTTCCTTATGATATTATTTCTCTCTAGATTTTATTGTGTATATAAAATTTCCTTCTTAGGTAATTCTTTCATAAAATTGATCAAAATACTCCATTTTATTGTAGTTTTCAAATAACTTTCTTTGTAACAGAATTATTTTAAAACATGAATTTAATAGCAGTGTATTATTAAATAATATAAATACATACAAATAAAATGTTCAGAAATACAAAAAATATAATTTGTACTATTGTTTTAACCATTTATTTAACCATTGTACTATTCTTGAACATTCAAAGGCATGATAAATAATGCAATAATCAAGATCTTTGTGCCCAGTTTATTATTTTGTTTTCTTCACTTAGATTCATAAAATGGGAATTATTAAATAGTAGGTTACATATAAAGTTAGTTTTTATCAAGGTATGACCATTTAAATTCCTGCCACCAATGTAAGAGACTGCTACTATCAATTGTCTCACTTCTACGTGGAAACTATGAGATTTGCCTCCACATTTTGTATAATATTTGCTAATTTGAATGAGAAAGATCATTGTTTTAATTTGTACTTTAACTGAAGCAAACGTTAAAAAAAGATTATCATACAATATAGTGTAGTGGTTACGATCATCGGATTTGGGGGTCAGACAGATTGGATTTAAACTTCAGCAGCTCCACCTAACAGTGATGTTTCTTCAGCCAGTAACTTAACGACTCTAAGCCTCAGTTCCTCCTGTAAGAATAACAGCACCTCCTAAAGGCCAGGAACTCTTCCAAGAGTACCTTATATATTAATTCAGGTAATCTCCACAATACTATCATGGAAAAAAAGGCATTGTTATTATCTCAGTATCTATATTATTAACCCCTATGCTATGCTGTCCCATAGGACTGTTGGAAGACTTACATGAGAAGGTACATGTATGTAAAGCATTTTAGATCTATACTAGAAACAGAGCATATACAATAATTAGTAGCCAAAATTAATTTTTTGTGTAAATTGCCTAGGTACTTTATTTATTATTCATTGGTATATTTGAAATTGTCTTATCGAAGTATATACTTTTTTTTCTCTAGTAACAAAACCATTTGTTTGTCATTTGTTGAAAATTTTCTTTTGGTCTAGAAAACTATCAAACAAAAACAATCATCTTTTTGATTCCTCTCAAGGATATGAAAGGTTAAACACAGGAGGTTTAGAGTACAGTAAGGACACAGAAATTTTTTAAAATTTAATTATTAATTTTTGTGGGTACATAGTAAGTATATGTATGGATGGAGTACATAAAATGTTTTGATACAGGCATGCAATGCATAATAATAACATCATGGAAAATGGGTTATCTATCCCTTCAAGGATTTATCTTTTGTGTTGCAAACAATCCAAGTATACTCGTTTAGTTATTTTTAAATGTACAACTCAGTTATTATTGACTGTAGTCACCTTGCTGTGCTATCAAATAGTAGGTCTTATTCATTCTTTCTATTTTTTTGTACCCATTAACCATTCCTGTCTCCCTTCCACCCTATCACTACCCTTTCCAGCCTGTGCCAAACATTTTTCTAATCTCTATGCCCGTGAGTTCAATTGTTTTGATTTTTAAATCCCACAAATAAGTGAGAAAGTGCGATGTTTGTCTTTCTGTGCCTGGCTTATTTCACTTAACAAAATGATCTCCAGTTCCATCCATGTTGTTACAAATGACAGGATCTCATTTTTTTATGGTTGAATAGTACTCCATTGTGCATATGTACCATGTTTTCTTTATCCATTCATCTGTTGATGGACACTTAGGTTGCTTCCAAATCTTGGTGATTGTGAACACTGCTGCAAAAAACATAGAAGTGCAGCTATTTCTTTGATATGCTGATTTCCTTTCTGTTGGGTATATACCCAGCAGTGGGATTGCTGGATCATCTGGTAGCTCCATTTTAAGTTTTTTGAGTACTCTCCAAACTGTTCTCCACAGTAATTGTGTTAACTTACTTTTCCACCAACAGTGTATGAGCATTCCCTTTCATCCACATTATCGCCAGCCTTTGTTATTGCTTATGTTTTGGATATAAGCCATTTTAACTAAGGTAAGATGATATCTCATTGCAATTTTAATTTGCATTTCTCTGATGAGCAATGATGTTGAGCACCTTTTCATATGCCTGTTTGCCATTGTATGTCTTCTTTAAAGAAATGTCTATTCAGATCTTTTGCCCGTTTTTCAATTGGATTATTCAATTTATTTTCCCTAAGTTGTTGGAGCTCTTGGTTATTAATCCCTTGTCAGATGGGTTGTTTGCAAATATTCTCTCCCATTCTGTGGGTTGTCTCTTCACTTTGTTTATTGTTTCCTTTGCTGTGCCAACCTTTTTAATTTGATGTGATCCCAATTGTCCATTTTTGCTTTGGTTGCCTATGCTTGTAGAGTATTACTCAGGACATTTTTGCCCAGACCAATGTCCTGGAGAGTTTCCCTGATGTTTTCTTGTAGTAGTTTCATAGTGTGAGGTCTTAGATTTAAGCCTTTAATCCATTTTGATTTGGTGTTGGTATACAGTGAGAGATAGAGGACCAGTTTCATAATTCTGCATATGAATATCCAGCTTTCCCAGCACCGTTTATTGAAGAGACTCTCTTTTCCTCCAGTGTATGTTCTTGGCACCTTTGTCAAAAATGGGCTCACTGTAGGTATGTTAATTTGTTTCTGGGTTCTTCTTTTAGTTTCATTGGTCAGTATGTCTGTTTTTATGCCAGTACCATGCTGTTTTGATTACTATAGCTCAATAGTATAATTTGAAGTCAGGTAATACAATTCCTCCAGTTTTATGCTTTTTACTTAGGATAGCTTTGACTATTCTGGGTCTTTTGTGGTTTCATATAAATTTTAGGACTTTTTTTTCTTTTTTGTGAAGAATGTCACTGGTATTTTGATAGGGATTTCATTGAATCTGTAGATTGCTTTGGATAGTATGGACTTTTTTTTTTTTTTTTTTTTTGAGACGGAGTCTCACTCTGTCGCCCAGGCTGGAGGGCAGTGGCGCAATCTCGGCTCGCTGCAAGCTCTGTCTCCTGGGTTCACGCCATTCTCCTGCCTCAGCCTCTCCGAGTAGCTGGGACTACAGGTGCCCACCACCATGCCTGGCTTATTTTTTTGTATTTTTAGTAGAGACTGGGTTTCACCATGTTAGCCAGGATGGTCTCGATCTCCTGACCTCGTGATCTGCCCACCTCAGCCTCCCACAGTGCTGGGATTACAGTTGTGAGCCACTGCACCCGGCCTAGTATGGACATTTTAACAATATTGATTCTTTCAATTCATGAACATAGAATATCTTTCCTTTTTTTGGTGTCCTCTTCAATTTCTTTCATCAGTGTTTCATAGTTTTTATTACAGAGAACTTTCACTTCTTTGGTTAAGTAAATTTCTAGTATTTAATTTTATTTGTGGCTATTGTAAATGAGACTGCTTTTTAAATTTCTTTTTCAGATTGTTCATTGTTGGCATATAGAAATGCTACTAAGTGTTGTATGTTGATTTTGTACCCTGCAACTTTACTGAATTTATCAGTTCTAATAGATTTTTTGGTGGAGTCTTTAGGTTTTTCCAAATATAAGATCATATAATCTGCAAACAAGAATAATTTGACTTATCCCATCCCAGTCTGGATGCTTTTTATTTTTGTCTGCTATGATTGCTCTTACTAGGACTTCAAGTACTATGTTGAATAACAGTGGTGAAACTGGGCACCCTTGTCACTTCAAAGATCGCAAAGGAAAGGCTTTCAGTTTTTCCCATTCAGTATGATACTAAATAGTATGATACTAGCAGTGAATCTGTCATAGATGGTTTTTATTGTGTTGAGGTGTGCTTTTTCTATACTTAGTTTTTTGAGCTTTTTTTATTATGAAGGAATGTTGAATTTTATCAAATGCTTTTTCAGCATCAGTTGAAATGATCATATGGCTTTTGTCCTTCATTCTGTTGATGTGATTTATCACATTGATTGATTTGCATATGTTAAACTACTCTTGCATCCTGGGGATGAATCACACTCGGTCATGACTCTTGGGGAAACCAGCCCCACACCACCCAGCGGGTACTCCGAGCCTTGCGGAGACAAAGGAGTTAGAAAGAGATAGAATAAGCATTTAAAACGTGGGTCCAGGGGAAAAGAGAGTCGGAGGCTTGCTCATGGCCCAGAGCTCTCAAGCTCCACCCAATTAATTGGTTTACAAGCTCTTTCTTCTCAGGGCAGTTGGAAAGGGGAGGGAGGGATGAGGAAAAGGATTAATCAGTGAAGGAAAACTCGTCAGTCATTCAATAAGATGTATAGCAGTGGCAGTTTCTGTGAATTTCCTTGAGCAAAGGCGTGTGTCTAAACTACTTAAGATCTTTAACCTATCAGGACTGAAACAGGTGGGAGCGGGTTTCAGGAGGAGCCAAGATGTTTGATTATACTCTACTGCTTCAAAGGTAGTGTTATCTCCCTGAGCAACCTGTGGAATGCCGCTGAGCGGTTATGCTCTCAGGGCCTAAAGACGTGAAGGGGCAATAAGGAGACTTTTCTCCTCAGAGGCCGCCCATGACTTCCCATGGGTGTCTCACACAGGGGAGACCAACTCAACTGGCACCCCAGAAACTCTCTTTCCCACAATGACGAATGATCTTTTTAATATGTTGTTGAATTCAGTTTGCTAGTATTTTTTTGAGGATTTTTGCATAAATATTCATCAGAAATATTGGCCTATAGTTTTCTTTATTTGAATTGTCTTTGTCTGATTTTGTATCAGGGTAATACTTACCTCACAGATTGAGTTTGGAAGTACTCCTTTCCCCTGTGTTTTTCAGAATAGTTTGAGTAGGACTGGCATTAGTTCTTTAAATGTTTGGTAGAATTCAGCAGTAAAGCCATTGGGTCCTGAGCTTTTCTTTACAAGGAGACTTTTGATTTTGGCTTTGATCTTGTTACATATGATTGATCTGTTCAAGTTTTGGTTATCTTTCTGGTTCAGTTGTGGTAGGTTCTATGTGTCTAGGAATTGCCCATTTCTTCTAAATTTTTTCTATTAATTGGCATATAGTTGGTCACAGTAGTCACTAATGATGTTTTGAATTTCTGTGGTATCAGTTGTAATGCTTCTCTTTTCATCTGTGATTTTATTTATTTGGTTGTTCTTTCTTTTTTGCTAAGTTAGTCTGGCTAAAGGTTTATCACTATTTTTTAACTTTTTAAAAAAAACAACTTTTTGTTTCCTTAATCTTTTGTATTGTTTTCTTCATTTTATTTGTTTCTGCTCTGATTTTTATTTTATTTTCTTCTACACTGATTTTTATTTTATTTTCTTCTACTAATTTTTTTGGTTTGTTTTGCTCTTGATTCTCTCATTCTTTAGGATGCATCACTAGATTGTTTATTTGAAGTTTTTCCTCTTTATTAATGTAGGCATTTATAGCTATAAACTTCCTTTTTAGTACTGCTTTTGCTGTCTCCCGTAAGTTTTGTATGTTGTGTTTCCATTATCGTGTGTTTTGAGAAATTTTTCAATTTTATTCTTACTTTCCTTATTGACCTGCTGGTTATTCAGGAGCTTATTGTTTAATTTCCATGTGTTTGCAAAGTTTCCAAAATTCCTCTCATTACTGATTTCTAGTTTTAGTCCATTGTGGTCAGAGAAGATGCTGGAAATTATGTCAATTTTTTGAATGTTTTAAGGATTGTTTTGTGACCTAACATATGGTTTATCCTTGAGAATAATCCATGAGTTGAGGATAAGAATGTGTATTTTGAAGCTGTTGGATGTAATGTTCTGTAAATATCTATTAGATTCATTTGGTCCACAGTGCAGATTAAGTCTGATGTTTCTTGCTGATTTTCTGTCTGGAAGATCTGTCCAATGCTGATGTGGGGTGTTGAAGTCTTCAGCTATTATTGTAATGGGGTCTATCTTTCTCTTAAGCTCTAATAGTATTTTCTTTATATAGCTGTGTGATCTAATTTTGGGGTTCATATATAATTAAGATTGTTATATCCTCTTGGTGAATTGACCCCTTTATCATTATATAGCGACATTCTTTGTTTCTTCTTATAGAATTGTCTTTAAATCTATTTTGTCTGATACAAGTATAGCTACTCCTGATCTTTGTTGATTTCCAATGGCATGGAATATTTTTTCTATCCCTTTATTTTCAGTTTATGTGTATCTTTATAGGTGAAGTATGTTTCTTATAGGCAACATATTATGGGTCTCTTTTTCTTATCCATTCAGCCACCCCATGTCTTTTGATTGGAGAGTTTAGACTATTTATATTCAATGTTATTATTGGTAGGTAAGAACTTTTCTGCCATTTTGTTGTTTGTTTACTGGTTGTTTTGTGATCATCTCTTCCTTCTTTGTTTTATTCCTGTTTTTCCTTGGTGAAGGTGATTATCTCTGGTAATAAGACTTAATTTCTTGATTTTTATTTTTTGTGTATCATCTGTTGTATGTTTTTAGGTTTCAGGTTACCATGACACACGCAAATACTATCATAAGCCATTATTTTAAGCTTATAATCACTTAACACTGTTTGCATAAACAACTAAGAAAAAAGAAAATGAATAAAAACTCTGTGCCTAAACTTCATCACCCTGCTTTGACACTTTATGTTGTTTCTATTTATATCTTAGTTTCCTGTCTATCTTGAAAAGTTATTGTAGTCCTGATTTTTTTATTTCTTCATCATTTATTCTTTGTACTTAGGATAAGAGTAGCTTACACATCACAGTTACAGGTAGTCATATTCTGTGTTTTTCTGTGTACTTGCTATTACCAGTGAGTTTTGTACCTTCAGGTGATTACCGATTTATTACTCAGTAACATTCTTTTCCTTTTTTCTTTTTTCTTTTTTTTGAGGTGGTGTCTCACTGTTATCACCCAGGCTGGAGTGCAGTGGCATGATTTCTACTCACTGCAACCTCTGCCTCCCGAGTTCAAGTGAGTCTCATGTTTCAGCATCCTGAGAAGCTGGGATTACAGGCATCCACCACCACATCTGGCTAATTTTTGTAATTTTTAGTAGAGACAAGATTTCACCATGTTGGCCAGGCTGGTCTCGAACTCCCAACATCAAATGATCCGCTGGCCTAAGACTATCAAAGTGTTAGGGTCACAGGTGTGAGCCACCATGCCCAGCCATTAACATCCTTTTCTTCCTTATTGAAGCACTCCCTTTAGCATTTCTTGGAAGACAGGTGTAGTGTTGATGCAATACCTCAGCTTTTGTTTATCTCCTAAAATCTTTATTTCTCCTTCCTGTTTGAAGTATATTTTCACCAGCTATACTATTCTAGGTTAAAAGTTTTCTTTTTTTTTTACCTTCAGCACTTTAAATATGCCATACCACTCTCTCCTGGCCTATTAGGTTTTCACTGAAAAGTTCGTTAGGGTTCCATTGTATGTTATTTTTATTTTTCTTCTTGCTGCTTTTAAGATCCTATCTTTACCCTTGATCTTTGGTTGTTTGATTGTTAAATGCCTTGAAGTAGTAGTCTTCTTTGTGTTAAATTCACTTGGTATTCTATAACTTTCTTGGATTTGGATATTGATATCTTTCTCTAGGTTTGGGAAGTTCTCTCTCATTATTTTTTTGAATAAACTTCCCAGCCCTATTTCTCCACTTCCTCTTTAAGTCCAATAACTCTTAGATTTGCCTTTTTGAGGCTATTTTCTAGATTCTGTAGTGTGCTTCATTTTTTTTATTCTTTTTTCTTTGTCTCCTTTGATCGTATATTTTCAAAGAGCTTGCCTTCAAGCTCACAATTTTTTTTGATCAATTCTGCAATTAAAAGACGTTAATGCATTCTTCAGTATGCCAAATGCATTTTCAGCTCCATAATTTCTGCTTGATTCTTTTAAATTATTTTAATCCTTGTTAAATTTATCTCATAGAATTCTGAATTCCTTCTCTGTGTTACCTTGAATTTCTTTGTGTTTCCTCAATATAGCTATTTTGAATTATCTATCTGAAAGGTCACATATCTCTGTTTCTCCCAGATTGGTACCTGGTGGCTTATTTAGTTCCTTTGGTGAGATGATTTTTCCCTGGAATATCTTGATAGTTGTAGATGTTCATCTATGTCTGGGCATTTAAGAGTTAGGTATTTATTGTAGCTGTCACTGTCTGGGTTTGTTTGTACCTATCCTTCTTGAGAAGGCTTTCCATGTATTTGAAAGGATTTGGGTGCTGTGATTTAAGTTGTATCTGCTTTAGAGAGAACCCTGTATTAGGTCATTCTCACACTGCTAATAAAGACATACCCAAGGCTGGGTAATTTATAAAGGAAGAAGGTTTAATGTATTCATAGTTCTGCATGGCTTGTGAGGCTTCACAATCATGATGAAAGGCAAAGAAGAAGCAAAGGCAAGTCTTACTTGGTGGAAGGCAAGAAAGCATGTGCAGGGAAGCTTGTCTTTATAAAACCATCTGATCTTGTGAGACTTATTCAGTATCATGAGAACAGCAAGGGAAAGATGTGATGCCATGATTCAATTGCCTCCCACCAGGTACGTCTCATGACACATGAGAATTGTGGGAACTGCAATTGAAGATGAGATCTGGGTGGGGACACAGCCAAACCGTACAATTCTGCCCTTTGCCCCTCCCAAATCTCATGTCCTAACATTTCAAAACCAATCAAGCCTTCCCAACAGTCCCCCAAAGTCTTAACTCATTTCAGCATTAACTCAAAAGTCCACAGTCCAAAGTCTCATCTGAGACAAGGCAATTCCCTTTTGCCTATGAGGCTGTAAAATCAAAAGCAAGTTAGTTAATCCTAGATACAATGGGGATACAGGCATTGGGTAAATACATCCATTCCAATTGGGAGAAATTGGCCAAAACAAAGGAGCTACAGGATCCATGGAAGTTCAAAATCCAATATGGTATTCATTAAATCTGAAAGTTTCAGAATGATCTCTTTTGACTTCATGTCTCACATCCAAGTCACACTGATGAAAAAGCCCATCTCCCACAGCTTTGAGCAGCTCAACCTCTGTGGCTTTGCGGGATACAGCACCCTTTCTGACTGCTTTCCCTGCTGACATTTAGTGTCTGCAGTTTTTCCAGGTGCATGGTGCGAGTTGTCAGTGGGTCTACCATTCTGGGGTCTGGAGGATGGTGGCCCTATTTTCACAGCTCCACTAGGCAGTGCCCCAGTGGGGACTCTGTGTGGAGGCTTGCACCCCACAATTCCCTTCCACACTGCCCTAGCAGAGGTTCTCCATGAGAGCCCTGCCACTGCAAGAAATTTCTGCCTGGACATCCAGGCATTTCCATACATCCTCTGAAATCTAGGCAGAGGTTTCTAAGCCTCAATTCTTGACTTTTGTACACCTGCAGGCTCAACACCACATGGAAGCTTGGGGTTTGCACTCTCTGAAGCAATGGGTAGAGCTGCACCTTGGTGTCTTTTAGCCTTGGCTGGAGCTGAAGCAGCTTGGCACAAGGGACCATGTCCCAAGGCTGCACAGAGAAGTGGGGCCCTGGGCCAGGCCCAGAAAACTATTTTTTCCTTCTAGGCCTCTGAACCTGTGATGGAAGGGGCTGTTTGGAAGATCTCTGACATGCCCTGGAGACATTTTCCCATTGTCTTGGTGATTAACATTAGGCTCATTACTTACGTAAATTTCTTCAACTGGCTTGAATTTCTCCCCAGAAAATGGGTTTTTCTTTTCTATCACATTGTCAGGCTGCAAATTTTCCACTCTTTTATCTTCTGCTTCCTCTTGAATGCTTTGCTGCTTAGAATCTTTTCTGCCAGATACCCTAAATCATCTCTCTCAAGTTCAATGTTCCACAGTTCTCCAGGACAGGGGCAAAATGCTGCCAGTCTCTTTGCATAGCAAGAGTGATCTTTACTCCAGTTCTCAACAAGTACCTCATTTCCATCTGAGACCATCTCAGCCTGTACCTTATTATCCATATCACTATCAGCATTTTGGTCAAAGCCATTCAACAAGTCTCAAGGAAGTTCCAAACTTTTCCACATCATCCTGTCTTCTGAGTCCTCCAAGTCTCTAGGAAGTTCCAAAATTTCCACATTTTCCTATCTTCCTCTGAGCCCTCCAAACTGTTCCAACCTCTGCCTGTTACCCAGTTCCAAAGTTGCTTCTACATTTTTGGATATCTTTACACCAGCGCTCCACTACTCAGTACCAATTTACTGTATTAGTCTGTTCTCATGCTGCTAATAAAGACATACCCGAGACTGGGTAATTTGTAAAGGAAAGAGATTTAATGGGTTTACTGTTCCACATGGCTGGGGAGATATCACAATTGTGGTGGAAGGCAAGGAGAAGCAAAGGCACATCTTATAGGGTGGAAGGCAAGAGAGTATATGCAGGGGAACTCCCATTTATAAAACCCTCAGATCTCATGAGACTTATTCACTATCATGAGAACAGCAAAAGACCCACCCCCATGATTCAATGACCTCCCATGGGGTCCCTCCCCTGACACGTGGGAATTATGGGAGCTACAGTTCAAAATGAGATTTGGATGGGGACACAGCCAAACCATATCACACCTTAAGCCCAGTAACACTGTGATTCTCTCAGACTTGCACAGGTACCACCTTGATGGTCCTGGACAACATCTGGCAGAATTGTCTGGATTACTAGCAGAGACTCTTGTTCTCCTCCTTTACTTTCTCCCCCAAAAATGGAGTCTTTCTGTTTTGAGTGTCCTGAAACTGGGGTGGAATGACAGAAACACCCCTGTTGCCACCATCACTGTGACTGTGCTGGGTCAAACCTGAATCTAGTACAGCACTGAGTATTGCCCAAGGCCTGCTGTCACCACTCCCTGGCTACTGCCTGTTTTCACACAAAGGCCCGAGGCTCTACAATCAGCAGGTGGCAAAGCCTGCCAGGCCTGTGTCCTTCCCTTTAGGGCAGTTCCCAGATGTGTCTAGATGTGGTGTCTGGGAGCCAGGGAGTAGAGTCAAAAACCTTAGAAGTCTACCTGGTGTTCTATTGTACTGAGGTTGAGCTGGCACTACAAACCACAAGACACAATCCTCCCCACTCTTCCCTCCTCTTTCCAAAGGCAGAGGAGACTCACCCTGTGGCCACTGCTATTACAGGTCCACAAGAAGTACTGCCAGACTGCAGCCAATGTTACCTTAAGGCCCAACAGCTCTTCAGTCAGCTGGTGGTAAATTCTGTCTGGCCTGAAACCCACCCTTCATGGAAGTAGGCTCCTCTCTGGCCCAGAGCTGGTCCTGATGTGCCATCCAAGAGCCAAGTCCAGAAATCAGGAATTCCAAGGGTCTGATTGGTGCTCTACCCACCTGTGGCTGAGCTGGTACCTAAGGTGCAAGACAAAGTTCCCTTTACTTTTCCCTCTGCTTTTCTCTAGCAGGAGTCTAACCCTGTGGCACCACATCTGGGAATGTGCTGAATCTCACCTGAAGCCAGGAAGTCTCAGAGCCTCATCCAAGGCCCTAGTGTAGTACCTGTGTATCACTGCTGGTTATTCAAGGCCCAAGGGCTCTTCAGATAGCAGCTAATGAGTCCTCCCAGGACTGGGTCATTCCCTTCAAGGCATCAGGTCCCCTTCTGGCCCAGGGCATGCCTATAAATGTCATCCTGGAGTTAAGAGGGCCTTCAACTCTGACCAGTGCCTTACCCCGCTGTGGCTGAGCTAATATCCAAGATACAAGACAAAGTCCTCCCCACTCTTTACTCTCCTCTCAAGCAGAAGGAAAGGGTCCCTTTTGGAGCTATAAGCTGTGCAGCCTGGGATTAGGGGAGGGGTGATGTCAACACCCCGTTAGCTGCCCCAACTGGTGTTTTGGTAGGTTGTGTGTCCCCCAGTCTGCTGTCTCTGGGCCCAGTTCAGCACTAGGACTCACGTAAAAGTTGCAGTCCTTGTGGCCTAGGCTGCCTTTCAAGTTTATTAGAGCCCCAGGGCACAAAGATAAATATGATATAGTCTCTGTCTTCAAGTTTAGTAAATGGAAAGTAAACATACCTAATATAGTGTGAAACGTACAAAAATTGAAGTTTAAAATTAATTATGTTAAGCAGCAAGATGAATGGTTGTTTGTATTTTATAAAAGGGCAGAATTAGAAAAGAATTAACAGGCTTTGTAGAAATGATGAAATTTGTCATCAAGGACAAATAAGAGTTTGTTAGCTGAACAAAGGCTAGTAGGTGACAGTGTCAAGGTTAAGAGAATTACAAATGTAGAAGCATGAAAGTGAGAAACAGCATGATGTGAGTATTAGTTATCTATTGCTGTGTGACGATATCATCATAAATGTAACAGCCTAAAGTATCACTCATTTATTAGCTCACCGTTTGGTGGGACAGGAGTCTAGGAGTGGTTTAGCTGAGTTCCCTGCTTCAGGGTCTCAATCTTGCAATCCAGATGTCAGCATGAACTGCTATCTTATCAGAAGCTTGCATGAGGGAAAGATCCACTTCCAAGCTCACTCACGTTATTGGAAGAATTCACTCACTTGGTGCTATAGACCTGAAGACACTAGTTGTGTCTGGCTATTGACTGGAAGTTGCCTTCATTTCCTAGAGGTCTCAACAGTTTTTTGAGATACAGGCTCCCTGAACATGCCTGCTTACTTTATTGAGCCAGCAAAAAAGGTAGTCTTTTTGCAAGACATAATGTAACATAATCCCATAAACTTAATCACATATATGTAATCACATGAACTTAAAGGATATCTTTATTATGGCTGCAATGCCATAATATATACATAAGATGAAACATTTAGATGTAGATAGATTGATAATATATGTATGAGTCAAATCATAAAAAGCCCAAGGAACTTGGACTTTATATTTAAGTGATAGGGAACTAGTGAAAGATTTGAAGAAGAATATTAATATATATTAATATAGTAATATAATATATTAATATATTCACATTTGTGTTTTAAATAGCTCAGTTGAGCAGGCACTGGAAAGATGAATTTGAAAACAGTGAGGTTAGTTGGAAAATTTTTTAAGTATCAACTGAAAAGAATGAGTCACCTCACTTAACAGTATTAAGTTCACTGAAAATAAATAGAAATTTCCTACATATGGAACAGCAGGTAGAAACTGGAGCTTTAGCCTCTGTAACCTCATTGTTTCCTTGGAGATATTCTCCCAGTTCCCTTGCCAGCACTCTTGTCTTAGTGTATGGTGCTTTTGAAAAATATCTGTGAAGTAAAAATTCTACTAGTTTCCTGCTTTACAGGAGAAAAGGCTGGAATATTAAAACATTTCCTTTAGAAATACAGGGCATAACCTGTGGAGAGTGAAGGAGATTAGAAGGGCAGGCTAAACATTTAAAGGTGATGAGGAAATCAACACTAAAAGCAGGTTAGAAAAAGAAAGCCCAGTGAAAGAGATCAAGGAGAATGAACACTTGACTTGAACAGAGAGATATCGGATAGCAGTATAAGGAAGTTTGTTTAGGCAGTCTGACTGAAGTACTGAGCATTTCAATGTATTGAAATTTATTCAATAAAGTTACGGCACATTTTAGATTTTCAATAAAGGAATGATGTGCTAAAAGGTTGTAGGAAGAGTAGCTAACCAAAAATGTTAGATGGATTACGCGGAGGGAGGTCTATAGTTTGAAAGACTAAATATGTAGATTATTCATGTATTTTATACCAAAGATGGTAAAGGTAGTGATAATGGAAATAAAGAGAGAGTAAATTTAAAAGCCCTAGAAAAAATAAACATTAGTGCATACTGACAAAATGGAAGTAGAGGATTGAATAAAAGAAAACATTAAAGATGAAGTCTAAGTTGAGCTCTATTTTATGGTTCTGTTAGTCCACACAAACAGTTGGGAGTCTGAAACAATTCGTGGAACATAAATGCAACACAGAGTCAAAATTAGAGCATGAGTAAGGTCAGGAACCCTAACAATTACTTTTTTTTTTTTTTTTGCTTTCTGCCCAAGTGTCTTCTTCAAACACCAGTCTAAAAATTTACTGGTTTTGCAACTAGCAAAGGTTAAAAGTTACCTCTCCAGACTCCTAATTGCTATTCAAACAAGTTTCCTTAAATCTTCTTAAATTTAAAATGGTTTAAAAATATAATTTGAGTGTTTACATTTCCAATAAAGGAAGACTGGCTTCCTGCTGATGAGTTCTCTAACTGAGATCAACTATAATTGCTGGAAATAAAAAACATAAGTGCTATAATCAAAGAGCTAACAAGACAGCAAGGACTTGAAGTGTAAAGATTTCAGAGAGAAAGGAGAAACATATTCTCACATAGGTTTTAACCAGGCCATTTGCCAAATCACAAAGAGAGGCTAAAAATCTGAGCACTGATTCCAAAGTTGTAATATCCTGACATATAAAAGTTGAAGTGTAGGGTCCATCAATGAAAAGGGGTTTTTTCACTAGAACCTCGGAAGAGCTGGCTACACGCCAGAAATAGAAGTGAACCACAGCTAAATCTCCTTTCTAGAAACCCTGAAGCATGCCATGAAGTTAAACTCAATCTCTGATTGTATGAAGGTGATCTTCCCTTGCATAACTGCTTGCAAGAAATAAAGACAAAATCTCTCCAGAAGAACATAACATCATCCAGAGCCTAAAATTATCAGTATCCACAATAATTATCTGTAAAACTTTTCATACACAATGTCCAGCATGCAATCAAACATTACCAGGAATATCAGGAAATAAGACCACATGACCAAAAAACAAAGGGACATAGAGGGAGAAAGAGGGAGAGCAAGAGACTGAACCACAGGAAATTCAAGTATTGGGCTTATCTGAAACAGACTGCAATGTGGTTTGGATCTGTGTCCCCACCAAATCTCATCTTGAATTGTAATCCCCAGTGATGGAAGTGGGGCCTGGTAAGAGGTAATTTGATCATGGGGGTGAATTTCTCATGAATAGTTTAGCACCATTGCTCTTGGTACTGTCCTCACAATAGTGAGTTTTGTGAGATCGGGTTGTTTAAAAGTGTGTGGCACTTCCCCCCTCACTCTCTCTTGCTCCTGCTCTGGCCATGTGATGTGCCAGCTCCCCCTTTGCCTTCCACCATGATTGTTTCTTGAGGCCTCCCCAGAATTGGGACAGATGCCAGGACCATGCTTCCTGTACAGCCTGAATAACCATGAGCCAATTAAACCTCTTTTCTTTATAAATTACCCAGTCTTAGGTATTTCTTTATAGCAATGTGAGAATGAACTAAAACAGACTGTAACATAAGTTTCACAAGTATGATTAATATATTCAGAAATTGGATGACAGGATAGAGAATACAGCAGAGAACAAAACACTATAAAATGGATTAAATGGAAGTTTTATATTTCCCCTTAAAAATTCAAGAATGTGTTCAGTAGCATATTAGATATAGTTGAAGAAAGAATTAGCAGAATGGAAAATAGGCCAGAATAACATGCCCATTCATATTTATAAAGATGAAAGAACAAAAAATATTTTAAAAGTATTTGAGAACTATGTGACAGTGAAAAGTTCTAACACACATGTAGCTAGATTTTATAAAAGAGAAGACAGAAGGAATAGAGCAAAAATAGTTTTAAACAGACAGTTGGTGAAAG
Organism: Hylobates moloch; assembly: GCF_009828535.3. Lineage (NCBI taxonomy): Eukaryota > Metazoa > Chordata > Mammalia > Primates > Hylobatidae > Hylobates > Hylobates moloch. The sequence continues at coordinate 63,289,666 of NW_026652280.1, forward strand.
TGATAAATGAGAAACTGATAAAAGATATCAATTTCATATTTAAGAGTGAAAATGTATCCCAAACATGCTAAAAATGAATAAAATGTTAAGGTACATCATAATAACACTGTTAAAAATCAAAGACAAAGAAAAATAATAAAAGCAACAAGAGAGGAAAAGCATCTTTCCCTTCAAAGGAGCAAAAATAGGCCGATTTATTAACTAAAAAGAGAAAGAGAGACAAGAGAACAATTGAATTACATCCTCAAATGCTGAAAGAAAAAAAGTGCCAACCTAAAGTTTAAATTTAACCCAGTAAAACCACCAATAAAAATGGAGAAAATTAAAGATATTTTAGGCAAGGGAATACTGAAAGATTTGTCACCAGCCAACCCGTGTTAATGAAAATAATATAAGAATTATTTTTAAGGCAGAGAGAAAATTACCCCAGATGGAAGTATGGTGATATAGGAAGGAACAAATATCAATGGATAGAGTAAATATGTGGCTAAATAGAAATGAATACTAACTATATTTAGAAATATCACCCCTTACAGTCTTCAAACTCCTACTTCAATACCTCCTTCATAAATCTCTGCTCAAATAAGATGTTCAAACTGCATGCAAAAGGCAAAAGAGTAAAGCTTTTAGAAGACTATAGGAGAACATCTTAAAAAACTTAGAATAGCCAAAGTTTTCTTCAACAAAACACAAAAATCACTGACTGTAACAGAAAGAATGAAAAATTGTACTAATTTAAAACTAAGTGTAGTCAAAAGAATATTTTGAAAGCAAGAAGGGAAGAAACTGATGGGAGAAGATATTTGAAATAAGTAAAACCCATAAAAGACTCATATCTTGATGATGCAAATAACTTCTGCAAACCAAGAAAAAACTCAGATAATGAATAAAGTAGAAAAAATATAAAGAGTTCACAAAAGAAGATGTCCAAATAGCCAATAAACATGAAGAGTTGAGAAACTTCATGAGTCATCCGGGAATTGCGAATTCAAGTCACAATAGCTAAAGTGAAAAGGACTGACAACAGCAACATATCTTTGTTTGGGCAAAAGAAGCTAGCAGTATTTTCTACTTATATAAATTTCACAAACTTTGTGATGTTGGAAATCAGGTTAGTTGTTACATCTGGGAAGGAGATGGGGAATATGATTGGGAGTGGATGCAAAAGAGACTTCTAACATTCTGGTATTGCTCTATTCCTGGTTGTACTAACATTGATATTTTTACTGTTATAATTCATCTATTTGTACAGTTACATTTTGTGGTTTTTCTGTAGGTATTACATATTTTAATAAAATGTTTGAAAAAATAATTAATAGCTACATAAATACATATTTATTTAGAGTGAAAAACAATACTTGAAAAACATTTTTACGAGGTATGAAATGTCTAAATAAAATATTTTCTAACTGGTAAAGTGCAGCACTAGCCACCACTGGATAAATTTAAACCATCTTTATTTCCCTGTCCTCATAGTTATAAACATTATTTTATTAAAAAGTAAGATTTCCAGCACTTTGGGAGGCCAAGGTGGGCGGATCACAAGGTCAGGAGTTCGAGACCATCCTGGCTAACACGGTGAAACTCCGTCTCTACTAAAAATAAAAAAAAATTAGCCAGGCTTGGTGGCACATGCCTGTAGTCCCAGCTACTTGGGTGGCTGAGGCAGGAGAATCGCCTGAACCCGGGTGGGGGAGTTGCAGTGAGTCGAGATTGCACCATTGCATTCCAACCTGGTGACAGAGCAAGATGTCGTCTCAAAATAACAAACAAACAAAAAGTTAGATTGCCTACTATTATTCCCCTACAGATTCATGCAGTTAGTTATGTTATCATCACTATTATAATATATATATTTATAATATTTTATTCTGTTCTTTGATAATTTTCACAGTTGTTAGCTTTGGTTTCATATGAAAATGATTTAATGCTAAAATCCATCTCTTTATCATAGCTTGGCCCGTCAACTCTTGTGTTGATTGGCATTTATTCTCAATGAGTGTTTTTCAAGAAATATACTCATAGATACTATAAATTTTTAACTATTGAATATTTGAGAGTATATGTCTCTTGATCTTTGAATAGTTACTTGCTGGGTAAAACTATCTTCAATTAAAATTTTAGACTTTTTTATTATAGCATTATTGAATATGGTAGTAACTCTATCAATTGTATGGGCAATCTTTTGTTCAGATGCCCATGCAGTTATTTCTTTATTGTTAAAGTCCAGCGACTTTCCTAAACTACCTACTGATATGTATTTTTGTATCACTGTACACTTTTTGTCTTTTCCTCTATATCAGGGAAATTTTCCTCTACATTTAAAAAATATATTTATCTTCTATCTTTTCTATTTTCTTTAATGACAGCAGATGCTGACTTGTCTGAAGCTCCACATCTTTGTCCATAGTTCCATTTATTTCTCTCAACATTTTAAACATTATGTTCTTTTCCATTTAATTTTTCATGAGTGTTTCAAGCCTATCCTTCAGCTTTCTATGTTTCCAATGATGTTTATGCTGATTGCTATGTCTTTGATTCATTATTCATTTCTATAATGGTTTAATTTTATCTTCATTTCTTTGAAAAGAGCTCTACCAGCTCATTAAAAACTTATTGTGCAACATTTCATACATAAAATGATGATTTAACATGTAAATGCTAAGTTTACGCAATAACAAGGATAATAAAACATCCATTTACCAACCATTCTGCTTAAGAAATAGATTCTAACCAGAACTTTTGAAGCCCTGACTTTTGAAGCTTCCTTTCATTCCTCTACATCAGATGATCTAGATCCTAAAATTACAGACAACCATTCTCTTCTTGCTCTTTAATTTTTAATTTATTGTTTTTAAATGCATCAGTGGGTTTATTTGTTATTTGTACGTTTTTAGGTCTTATTTAAGAACCCCTCTATGACTGCGAGGTCAATTAATACAGCAAACAAATTTAATAGTCTGTAGAATGTCCAGAGAATTAGCTCTCTTTAGACTCTACTGGGACAGAGAACAGGAGTCACTTAGGTAGTATAAGGCCCTGGGCAAGACAAGGAACATATATTTTCGTCTATTCCACGGGAATGCAAACTGCTTCTAATCCTCTTTCTGGTCATGAATTTAAAAGAATGCACTTACCACATCAGTAGCCACATATGAGAAGTTCCAGAGGCCGTGTCCATCTGTTTTGGAGATTACATCTGCCACAGCATCTGTAGCTGGGGATCCAACTTAGTTAAGTTTCTGGTATCCCACCATTACTCACTGTGAACTAACTGGCTTTTCTGGGGTCAGGCTGGTGAGTTACGTGGTTATATTGTTTAGTTAGTATAACTTAAAATAATACATAATTTATACATGAGTATAACAGAAACATATTTATTTACTACATATAATAAACTATATTATATATAGCTATCTGCCTAAATTTGAGGAAATACAAATACATGCTAATATAGTCTAAATAAATATACATTTCTAAAGTATTTAGAATACTTGCCACACAATAAGCACTCTGTATTACATAAAAACCAATTATGATGATAGAAATACAATTCATGGTAGAATGTGATAGGCCAGATTTCTTCAATTCAAAATGATACATTTTTTTCATCTGTTATCTTTTCTGAAATCTGAAAGTATACATATAATATGTGAATCTTTCTCTCCATGTAAAATTGCTATTAAGTTGTTGGTACATATTACAATTTGTTAATACGACTAGAGGTGTAAAAATTTTTTTCACATTTCTGTTGGCTTAAAACTTTTTATTCAAATAAAAATCTGTTAAATGTATGTTGCCAAATGAATTCAGATTTTTCCATAACTATGTCTATTTTCTTATACATCAAGATATATTGCTATTAAATATTAGTTTCACAAATTTATATTTAAATAACTTTGCATAGTTACGATACAAAAGAGATGATGTAAAAATTGCATGACATTGAAATGAAATAATCTTCAGTACCTTTAATGAAAAGTAGAAAAAATACATAAAAGTTAAATTCTATATTTGAATTTGATTCCTTTAAAGCTTTGCTGATAATGAAGTTTGTCTTTAAGAAGTTGTGAATATAAAGTAGAATTTTCATTGAAAGTGTCCTAAGAGATCTACATTCAACTTTAAAAAATTTGACAAATGAAAAGCAAAGAAATATGATAACTGATTTTCACTTTAACTCAAAATTTAGTTTGCTTTTTAAAGAATATTATGTTTTATAGTACTGCTTGTTTATTCCTCTTTTTTTTAACACGCTGTGAACATTTAAGATGTACTACTTCATAAATTTTGCCTAAGATATTTATCATATGTCCGCTTTTCTCACTTCAGTATCATTTTCATACAGCAGCTTGAGCGTTTTATAACTAACAATTTGTATTAGTGTTGGTTACAAAAGAAAAATAACATTTTAAATGCATTTATACCTATAAATTTTACAACGAGTATAGAAAATGTACCTATATGCAGTTCTTACCTACAAGACATGGTTCTAAGCACACATAACTCACTAAATCATTCCAACATCTCAATGAGTTTGGTACCATTAGTATTCCTATTTTATAGATAAAGAAGGTGGCATTATAGGATTCATGAACTTGCTCATGGTCTCAATATTTTGAGCACTGGCAGTTTGTCTTCAGAATCCAAGTTCTACTCCACTATATATAACTTCTTTGCAGAAGAGAGCTCATATTTTTTGCACATACATCAGTAAAAAATGGAATTATGTATGTAATTAGCAAGTGGTAAGAATATTCAGACATGTTGTTTGAAACAGGGCTGGAAAGCAAATAGTGAAACTGGAAATGTTGTATATTAGAAGATGCTAAGTATTAAAAATGCAGTGGAGAAGTTACTGTTAACTAAAGAAGCATCTTATTCCTTGGGTTGCTTAGTAACCAAGAATATGGAAGGGAGCAAGGTAGTGGACTGCAATACTCACAAGTGGATGCTAAATTCGGCAAAAGAAAAAACATGCAGAACCTCTGAGCCAGAAAGCTCTTCCTTATCTCAGGATGAATTTATTCTGGGTTCTGAAATGCATATAGTTGAAGAATCCACAAGTGATTAGTGTGATTGGTCAGGATTGGGAACTATAGCTCCCCATTATCCACAGTTTCACTTTCTATGGCTTTAGTTACCCAAGGTCAATAGCAGTCCAAAAATAGTAAACGAAAAATTCCAGAAGTAAACCATTCATACGTTTTCAACTGCCTCGCAGCTCTGAGTAGCGTGATGCAATCTCGTGCCATCCTGCTATGTCCTACTGGGATGTGAATCATCCTTTGTCCAGCCTACCCACGCAGTCTACACTCCCCACCTGTAGTCACTTAGTTGCCCTCTCAGTTATCAGATCAAAAAAATATATATGTATACATAGCAGGCCCTCAAATAATGTTTCATTCAATGTCGTTTTGTTATTTGATGTTGTTGAGAAAAAAAAAAAAGGATTCCTGGCTGGGGCCACCATCTGTGTGGAGCCTTTCTCCCCACATCTACATGGGTTTTCTGGGTAGTCTAACTCCCTTTCACATCCCAGAGCTGGTTCATTGGGTTCACTGGCATGTCTATGTGGTCCCCATGTGAGTGAGTATGGGTGTGAGTGTGCCCTGTGATGGGATGGCATCCTGTCCAGGGCTGGCTCCTGCCTTGTGCCCTGAGCTCCCGGGACAGAGTCTGGCCACATGGAGACACCAACTGGGAAAATCAGGTTGGAAATGAATGGATGAATACAAATTATTGTAAGATAAAAATTCCTCATCTACAATAATCAAACAAATCCAGGACAATAAACAATGAAGTAGGAAAGCTCTCCTCGAACTGGCCGTATGTGTTGGATTTTGTTTTTGAAATGCATGGTAGAAGGAGGTGCTCCTTGCAATTTTCACTCTGCAAACAATTCTTCCTTGATTTAATCCACCACCACGACCAATATCACACACTGATTCACCAAAAATTCGGTAATTTTCTTAGTTTTTGTTACTATTATTATCTTAGACATGGAGTCTTACTCTGTCAGCACAATCTTAGTTTACTGAAGCTTCGACTTCCTGGGCTCAAGGGATCCTCCCATCTCAGCCACTGCAGTTGCTGGGACCACAGACATGTGCCATCATGCTCAGCTTGTTTTTATTAGTTTTTCTTAAATGTAAATATAGTCAGTTACTTCAATGTTTAATATTAGAAGTGTTTTGCTCTTTATTTAGAAGTTTGGTGATGTTTTTGTGACCAGAAATATGACCTAGGAACTTAACTCTTGTTTATATTAATTAGCCCATGATAAAATTGGTTTCATAATACCTCATTTTGCTTAAAGTTGCAGTTTCCAAAAATATATCAATGACTTTATTGTAACTCTTGAGGACTTATTGTATAGAATTTGGTTCTATTCATGGTTTCAGGCATCCACTGGGGACATTGGGTATATCCCATTAGATTAAATGGAAACTGCTGTACTGGCATGGAGGGCTGTGATTGACAGCCCATTCCATAACATGGTATATTGAATAAGTTCAAAATCATTAAAATGAACCATGGAGATCTATGCAACCTGGTGTGTCTCTAGCCTCAAGCTCACTGTTTTGGCCTCCTTTCTAAGGCCTCTGCCCTTTCCACACCTCTGATATCCATTGCACCCAGCACTTGTCACCCCATGGCTTTTGTTGATCTCAGTCTTCTCCTTGTAATGCTACCGTTGGCTCTCTTACTCCTTTCCCTGGCTATTACTCATCTCATTTCATCTTATCTAGTTCAAGTCCTCAAGGATGTGACAGCCTCCCTTAGTTACCCCCTATATTTATTCCATCATTGCTCATATCAATACTAACTACATAATCATTTATGAGATGATTTATCTAATATGTTTCTCCTACTGGCCTGTAACCTCTGTGAGGGAAGAAATTTGGAGTCTGTTCTGTTCACCCTTGTAGTTCCTAGTACTTAGCACAGTGCTAGGTATGTAATCACCACCCAATAGATGTATGTAAATGAATAAATGAATGAACAAATGAGCATTTATGGCTGACAACAAGATTTTTGCTGAACTACTAACCTGTTCTAAGGGCCACATATTGCTCATCAAGGTGGTAACTCTAAAGTAAGATTACCATTGCTTATTGCCAGTTAGGGGATTACTAGTGATTTCTCTCAACTCTATGAAGCAAAGAGTTTTAAGAATTTGTTAACGTTCTTTCTTTTCCGTTTCCTGATTCAGAAAGATTGACTATAAAAACTGAGAGTAATGTTAATGATACAATTTTATCGAAATTTAAATATCAAGAAGCAAAGTTTTGTACTTCAATAGCTTCTCTTCCTTGACTTGATAGATCATGTAAAAAATTGTCTTGTGCTTGCCAGTAACTATATGATGTAGTGCAAATAAATAGCAACCTCCACTGTTAAAAAATAAACTTGTCAGTTTTACATTGTCAGGCAGCAATCATTAGCGAAAAGTTACAGTGATAGAGCTTCAATCTTGGAAAAAACAATGGATTTGTAATAACTTATATATGCCAAAAGATGCCCCTTAAAAAATAACAAGTTATTCTATAATAAAATGTGATAAAGAGGAGAGACAACAATCTATAGGCACTAAAGCAATTTTAGAAGTAATTGTTAAATTCTAGAAACTTAGTCTTGTTTTCTGGATGTTTCTAATATTATAAAAAAGGAATGTGAACAAAATAAAAATTTAAGTACTCATTTTTACTGTGATATTTACTGTAATGACTCATTATGACATCTGTTGAAACGAATGGATTAAGTATTTTAATAACTTTATCTCCATATGTTTTAAGATGTTTGTGCCTTTACATTCAATATTTATCTAGGCATTTCAAATAACTTGTTTTGGCTCTTGTAGGCAAGGATATGTAGATCATGCACATTTATACTGTAGAATGCTAAATATTTAACCAAGTTTTTATAGCATATAATTTTAAAAACAATTATGAGATGTACTGAAAAACTGATGTGCTTAGCTCATTCTCTAATCATCCCCTCTGCTTCAAACACAAAGCAATAACCAAAAGTATATTCAATGTTTAAGCCAAAAGGATTATTTTTAGACTCAAAAAGATAAATATCTTCTCAATATGATAGGAATGGAAATATCCAAAAAACGAATGAGGCAAAAGCACTGGGTTTTCCCGAAAGTAGACAAAAAATGGCAGTGTGCTATGTAAACTCTATACTGAACAGAGTCTAAGAACAGGTTGGTCGATTAGAAAACAATAATGAGAAAGCTGACCAGAATGTGCCACAGGAAGACTATGGTAAACCAAAAGAAACAAAAGTTTTAAAAAAATCACCCGAAAAACAGTATAAACACATAGTGAGGCTCCAACCCTCATGGAATAAGAATTTGATAAAAGCAGAATGTAGCAAATGTCCGAGCAATAAAACTTGAAGAAGTAATTGCTGAAAATTTTCCACATCAAAAGTATACTCCAGGTACTCAGCAGAATAAATTAAAACTAATGAATGCATATGCATATCGTCATGAAGTTGTAGAACATTAGGATAAAAAGAAAAATCTTGAAAAGCACTAAAGAGAACCAATGTATCACCAACCATGGAATGACCAATTAAACTAACAAGAGACATTGGCAGCAACAGATGCTAAAAGACAATGGAATAATATATTTAAAATGCCAAAGGAAAGTAACTGTAAGCCATATACACAGATAAACTATTATCTGTGAGGGAAGAAAAAAATAATGTTTATGCTTACAATTACCAGAAGAATTTACCACCCACACAGAGTCTCATTAAAAGAACTATTAAGTGCATATACTTCAGCATGAAGAAAACTGAACAAAGAAGGAAGCTGTGGGATTCAACAAACAAATGAGCATTCCAAAACTGATTAAGTGCTAGGACATTTCATTAACTATTGACCTTATGCAAAAACTTACATTTAAAAATAAAGATTTAAAACTTAAAGCCTATAGAGGAATGAGACGATGGGAGAGGAGTGTTAAAGAGTTATAAGCATATTTTCAAGCTGGTAGGGGAGACAATAGTGAACAAGTTTAGATTTTTAAAAGACAAAAACATAAGGGTAGAAGTGTTTAACACTATTTATAATATTTAATCAAAAAAGTGTAATGAAAGAGTATTTTTTTAAGTTCAATGTATAATAGATGCCAAGAAGGAAAAAAATGAGAAATTCAAAGTACAATAGAAGATGGCAAATAGAAAAAAGTGATAATTGACATGAGTCCAAATATTCAGAAATCACAGTAAGTATAAAAATTATGCATAGATATTGAAAGACAAATTTTTTTTTTTTTTTTTTTGAGACAGAGTCTTGCTCTGTCACCAGGCTGGAGTGCAGAGGAGCCATCTCAGCTCACTGCAACCTCCCACTCCCTGGTTCAAGCAATCTTCCTGCCTCAGTCTCCAGAGTAGCTGAGATTACAGGTAAGCGCCACCACGCCCCGCTGATTTTTTTTTATTTTTTATTTTTTATTTTTAGTAGAGATGGGGTTTCACCATGTTGGCCAGGATGGTCTCAAACTCCTGACCTCATGATCCACCGGTCTTGGCTTCCCAAAGTGCTGGGATTACAGGCATCAGCCACCACGCCCAGCCGACAAATTGTATCTTAAATTCCGTTCTACGATGCTTAAATGTGAATCATCTAAAACAAAATCAGTCAGAAGACTGAAAACAAAATGCAGAAAAAGAAAACATGGGGACTGTTATTCATTGTAATTATCTTAGAGCAAGAAATGCTTTTGTAATTTTAACTCAAAACCCAGAAATAATAAAGGAAAAGACTGACAAAGTTAATTGGATAAAATTTTAAATCCTACAAATCAATTAACATCACAAAGTCAAACGACAAATGAAAATTGGAGAAAAGTAGTTGCAGCTCATATCACAGAAAATGTTTTATATTCTTAATAAATTAGAAGATGCCATTGAATATTTATCTATGTCAATAGAATATACATACCTCTCTACCATATCAAAGATATTTACATATATATCCTTTAGGGAAACTCACACACCTATACAGGCAGACATCTGCAATAATGATTTTGTAGAACTTTTATAATAGTGAAAATTTAAGTATTCCAAATGTCTATCAACAAGAGCATTTTTATGTTGGTGTATATTGATACAGTGGAAAATCATACAGTGGTTAAATTAATTTGATCTTCCAAATTATCATTCATATTTATATATATATTTCCCTCCATATTTTTAAACCTATAATTATTACATAATTTAGAACTGTACAGAAATTGCATCATCCTTTGGCAACTTGCTGTTTATCCTTGCCAATAGGTTTTTACAGACTTTTCTATATTGTTTTATGTAGTTCAAGTTTATTCATTTTTCCTACACTTAAATGTCTTATGAGAATTGGATCACAATCAATTCTCATTTTCCTAGATTTTGGCCACAAGCATCTTACAGAATTAAAATGTTAGAGTATCCTTTTAGGATTTTTTCTATTATCATCTCCTTTGGAATGAAAATGAAGCCAATTTTCATGATCACTGTGGGCCTCCAGAAATTTGTGGCAGCCCCATTAACCAGATGTGTTTCCCAAAATATGAATGAGGTCATTCTTATCAGGCAATTGTCTCATTCACCACTCACGGTGCAATCTAAACTGGAGATGAAAATTCCTTCAGCTTTGGCAAGCTTCTATCTGGCCTCTCATCTCCTGACTCTGACATGTATCTTCCACACTCTAAATTCAGACAGATGTGCTAATATACCACACTTGAACATATTTCAGGTTCCTCATCAATTCAACGACAATATTTTTTGGGGAGAGACTCTAAGGAGGGATAAAGAAAGTGAGAAGGCCTGCCCTGTTTGTAATTTCTAACCCAAATTCAGAATTTGGCTGAATAATTATTTTGAGATATGATACCTCTAATTCCATTATTGATCTTGAGTAACCTTGAATAGCAATTTGTGCCATCTGATGACTTTTTTATTTACTTGTATGACTGAATTCCTTTTTCCATAAAATGTAGCACATTGACCAAAAGTAAATCGTCGCCTAGTCATAGCATTTCTAAAAAATCTTTTGAAAAACAAATATTTTGGTAGAGAACAATTTATAGCATAAAAGAAGACTTGGGGTTCTCATTTTTAATCATTGGAATGGGAGATAGCTTTATAAAATATTAAAGAAAAGAAACATCACTTTATCAAAAGATAATTTTCCGTGTAGTAACAGTTTTTTATATTACCTCTTCCCATTAATTTCCTTGAACTTTTCACATCCCAGGATAGGATATACTTAATGAGAGCAAAGCAGTGTAAGTTCAAAGCATTCCCAAAACACTAATCACTCCCAAACGTGGGTAGAGATTTAAACATAATCCTCAAGGATTTCTGTTCATCTATGATTTAAAAATGGCCAAAGCTGTTCCTTTATGTTCATCATATATTAATCTTGAAACATGACAGTAATGTAACTAGGTGGGATATTTAGGAATTGAACTTTTATGGGGAAAAAACACGTGGATCAATCCAATTTTCAAATTAAGCTTAAGATTGTTTTCACATAAAACCTTAAAGCTAATTTAACAATAAACCATACTTTTAAAAAACATATTTCCCAAATAATTATTACTGTTTTTCTTTTTCTTTTATTTTTTATTTTTTATTTTTTTGAGATGGAGTCTCACTCTTTCGCCCAGGCTGGAGTGCAGTGGCTCGATCTCGGCTCACTGCAAGCTCTGCCTCCGGGTTCACGCCATTCTCCGGCCTCAGCCTCCCATGTAGCTGGGACTACAGGTATTATTGTTTTTCAAAAACTTGATTTTGCTGTAGGGAAAGTAATATTTTTTGTAATTTTTAAGTTAATAACTGAAGTAAATGTGCACTAATATGTGCCAACTAAGATCAGTAAATGTAACCACAATAAAATGTGAAGAGCCTCTTTTGGGGGTTTTCCTTATAATGTGCTCTCCTCAGAGAAAATCTAAACTGTTTATACTCCCTCCATGCGTGAAGAAGCATCTGGTGATGGAAGCATCACCAGTACTAGATGCTATCATCTTGTAAATTTTGGCAAGCTGACTGGTGAAATGTGATAGCTCAGTATTTTACTTTGCACTTTTTTGGTGATACTGAGACTTTCTACATATGTTTATTGGGGAAATTATTTCTTCTGAATTTGTCTATTTATAACCACGACAACATTTCCTTTGGGTTTTATTTTCTTCTGGATGTATAGGGGCTACTTGTATTTCAGGATCATAAATCCATTACTACTATACTATATATGTCTTATACTTTTTCTGTTTGTCTTTAACTTTGTGTATGGTGTTTGTTATTGCTGTCAATCTGTTTTTAGAGTGCTTAGGTTTTGTTTCATGGTTTTATAGATCTTCATCCCAATTTTTTTCTACTAGTATTTTCGTTTTATTCATTCATTCATTTATATGCAAGTACAAACACATGTGTGTGCATATGTGTACACACTTATCTTTACAGCTGTCATTCATGCAAAATGACTCTTCTGTCTAGGTGGGGTTTTTTATGTGTTTATTCAGTTTACAGCTAATTTCCCAACACTCTTCTCATCATCAACACGGGCAACAATTTTTTAAAAACTTTCAAATTTTGAATTAATTATAAATTCACAAGAATTTGCTGTGTAATAAAATAGTTGGGTGGCTTCCATGCCCAGTTCCTGGGAGGTAACCTCGAAATTCTTGGGATTTCCTGAGTGATAGGAGTATCCTGTTATTCTCTGTAGGCCCTGATAGTTCATGCCAGTGAAGAGATTTTTCATGGACCCCCAAATGGTTTAGGCTAATGAAGTGTTTTGGGATGGGGGCTGGCCATGCCAGATAGACCAAGCATGTGATTAGAGGACTGGGGCTTTGAGCCACATGCTATCAACCTGGCCTCTGGGAAGTAGAGATGGGGCTGGAGATTAAGTCACATGGCCAATGATTCCATTAATTACACCTACATCATGAAGCCCCAGTAAACTCTCTGGACACTGAAACTGCAGGGAGCTTTCCTGGTTGGCCATATTCTGCCTATTGTCACACATCAAAAAGGCACATTCTGACTCCAAAGGGAAAGGATAACAGAAGTTTCACTTTGGGGATCATTCCAGACCTCACTCCATGTGTTTCTTCCTTAGGCAGCTTCTAATTTTGTACTCCTTTGCTGTAATAAAACTGTAATTGTAAGAACAATGCTTTCCTGAGTTTTGTGAATCATTATAGCAAATTATAGTAGAGGTAATGGGATAGTGGAAATCCCCTTGTGTAGCCATGGGCACCCTTGAATTTGTGCCCGGAAGTGAAGGTGGCCTGGGCACCCTTGAATTTGCAGCTGGTGACTGAAGTGAGGACAATCTTGTGGAGGACTGGGCCATTGTCTGTGAGGTTTGGTTTAACTGCATGTAGCTGATGTCAGCAGTCAATGCAGTTGCAAAGAAAAATAAATAAATAAACATACAGGAAGGTTCCATGCATACTTCACCTACCTCACCCCAATGGCAACTGCATTGCCTAGTTTATTCAGCTTTCATCAGTTTTACAAGCCCATAATTGTATGTGTATATAATGCTATGAGATTTTATTTGTGTAAGTTTGCGTAACCACCACCACACTCAAAGTACTGAACTCTCCCATCACCACAGGCACCCTCATGCTATTGCTTTACGGTCCTTCTCTTTCTCCTCTGAATCTTTAACTTTAATCTGTTCTTCATCTCTACAAATCTGTTATTTCAAGAATGTTATGTAATGGCATCATACACTTTGTAAACTTTTGAGATGGACTTTTTTTCACTCGATAATTCTTTTGAAAGCCATTCAAGTTGTTGCATGCATCACTAGCTCATCCCTTTTTGGTCACTGTTGAATACAAGGAAAGGATAAACCACAGTTGAAAGTTCAATGGATAAACCCATTGAAGGATATTTGGGGGGTTTCCAGGTTTTTTTACTCGTGAATAGAGCTAATATAGACATTTGTGTACATGTTTCACATTAGCAAAATATTTCATTTTTTCTGTAATAAATGCCCAAGAGTGTGATTACTGGGATTTTAAAAAAAAGACAAACATTTTTACAGATAGAACATTTTATTCCACCACAAAAAACATGTGTGATTCAATTCTTCTGCACTTCACCACATTGGTTTGCTATTACATTTTATTTTAGCCAATCTGATGGGTGTGGTGTTATCTCATTGTTATTTTAATTTGCATTTCTCTAATGTTAAACATATTTTTATATGCTTCTTTGCCGTTTATTCCCTCTGGTAAAATGTTCCTTTTATGGTTCATCTTCTAATTGGATTTCTTTAAATGTTGGGCTTGTATAGTTCTTTTTTTTTTTTTTTTTTTCTTGAGACAGGATCTCACTCTGTTGCCCAGCCTGGAATTTGGTGGTGCGATCTTGACTCACTGCATCCTTGACCTCACTATAGCCTCGACCTCCCAGGCACAAGCGATCCTCCCGCCTCAGCCCCTGGAGTAACAGGAACTACAGGCCTGTGCCACCACGCCCGGCTAATTTTTGTATTTTTTGTAGAGATAGAGTTTTGCCATGTTGCCCAGGTTGTTCTCAAACTCCTGAGCTCAAGCATTCCACCCACCTCAGTTTCCCAAAGTGCTGGGATTACAGGTGTGAGCCACCACACCCAGCCAGATAGTTCTTAATATACTCTAGGTATTGGTCCTTTTTATAATATATAGTTTGCAAATATTTTCCCCATTCTGTAGCTGGGTTTTTTACCCTCTTAATAAGAACTCTCACAGAGCAAAAGATGAAATTTTGATCAGGTTTAATTTATTGATTTTTAATGGATCATAATTTTGGTATCAAGTATAATAACTGCCCACTTAGTATTGACTCCTGAAGATTTACTCCAATTAATTTTTAAATAAGTTTAATGTTTTGCATTTAAGTTCATGATTTATTTTTCATTAATTTTTTTATAAGGTATGAAGTTCAGGTGGGAGCTTTTCTTAATGTTTCAGTACCATTTGTTAAAAGGTTTGGGCATATTTGTGTGGGTCTATTTTTGGGTTCTATATTCTGCTCCACTGTTATATGTATTTATCCTTACAGCAACTTACTGTAACTTAACATCAGAAAGAGGAATTGCTTCCATTTTATTCTTTTAAAAAGTTGTCTTAACTTTTTTAGGTCTTTGGTCTTTCCACATAATTTTTAGAATGTTTGTGTAAGTCTACCCAAACAACAACAACAACAACAACAACAACAACAACACACATGCTGGGATTTTGATAAGAACTACATTAAACCAGCAGATAAATTTCAGGAGCATTGATATCTTTACTATGTTGAGTTTTCCAATCAGTGTACCTGGTAAATCTCTTCAATTATTTATCACTTTTTTGATCAGTAAAATTATCATTTTGTAATTTTAAGCATACAAATTTTATACATGTTTTGAAATACTAATACATATGTATTTCACTTGCTTTTGAGTGTTTATAAATGATATTATGATTTTAGTTTTGGTTTCCACATGCTCTTTTTTTATACAGAAATGTAATTGATTTTTCTGTGCTGATCTTGTATACAGCAATCTTGTTCCACTTGCTTAATTCTAGGATATTTACTTTTTTCTTTATAGATGCCTGTGATTTTTTAAATGTTAAAATCATTAAAAAATCTGTACTTAGGGAAATATTTACTGTCTGTATGCCTTTATTTATTTTTATTGTCTTATTGTGCTGAATAGAACTTCCAGGCTATGTTGAATGTAGTGAGAGTAGACATTTGTGCCTTGTATATAGTCTTATAGGGGAAATATTCAGTCTTGCATCATTAAATATGGTATTAACTTTTTTCTCTGTAGATTTTTTAAAAAATCAAGATTAGAAAGTTTCTTCTATTTGCAGAGAGCTTTTATCATGAATGTGTTACTTTTTGCCAAATGTATTGTTTTTATCAATTGGTAAGATCATATGATTATTCTTCCTTAGCCTGTTAATTTGGTGGATTATATTAATTAAATTTTAAATGTTGAGCCAGATTTACATATTTGGAATACATTTTACTTGACTGTAAAATTCTTTTTATACATCACTGGGTTTAATTTTAAATATTTTTAACATTAAAATATTAATACAATATTGTTGAGGAATTTTGCATCTCAGTTCATGAGAGTTACTGGTCATTAGTTTTTTTGCTTTGTACTGTCTTCTTCTGATTTGGGTATCAGAATAATATTGGCCTCAGAAGATGAGCTGGGAAATGTTAGAAGGAGGTGGAACGGCCTTTTACGTTTTCTGGAAGAGACGATGTAAAATTGGTATTGATTCTTTAAATGCTTGGTAAAATTCTCCAATATAACCATATTGGCATGGGATTTTCTTTTTTGACCTCTTTTAACTACTAATTACTTTTCTTTAATGTTTATGGAACTATTTAGATTATCTTTTTTTAAATCTTCATTTAGTTTTGGTAGTTTGCAGTTTCAAGGAATTTGTCCATTTCTTTTAAATTGTCAAATTTATGGGAAAAACAATTTTAGTATATTTAATATTATCTTTTTATTTGTCCATGTGTATTGTTTTATGTAGATGTTTATTTATAGAAATTATGTCGTGCTCTCATTCTCTTTCTTACTATGTTCACTTCACACTATGATTGAAGCATGCCATATTGTATAATACTGCATAATGTCCATAAAGTCCATCTACCATATACTCCTATATACTCCTCCAAGGATGCACCTTAAATTGCTTCTAACATCTAACCCCTCCAAATAATGTTAAAACAAGCATTTTGTTTCTATCCCTTTGTGTATCTGTGATAACTTTTTTAAAGGAATGCTGTTTACAGGAACTATATTGTTCAATTTTTAAAAAATCTGATCTTAGAGTCTCTGGTTGGTGAGTTTAACCTACTTACATATATTCATTACTAATAATTTAGGACTTGGCCGGGAGCGGTGGCTCACACCTGTAATCCCAGCACTTTGGGAGGCCGAGGCGGGTGGATCACCTGAGGTCGGGAGTTCGAGGCTAGCCTGAGCAACATGGAGAAACCCCGTCCCTACTAAAAATACAAAAAAGTCAGCTGGATGTGGTGGTGCATACCTGTAATCCCAGCTACTCAGGAGGCTGAGGCAGGAGAATCACTTGAACCCAGGAAGTGGAGGTTGTGGTGAGCCGAGATCGTACTGTTGCACTCCAGACTGGGCAACAAGAGTGAAATTCCGTCTCAAAAAAAAAAAAAATAATAATAATTTAGGACTTATTTCTACTTTATTAGATCATGTTTTCTACTTATTATCCTTTTTTTCTCTTTTCCTATTTTGTTTATACTGACTGAGTTTTGATGATTTTTAAAATTATGCATTCTATGCTTTTTAATGGTCATAGTTGTTAGCCTAAGAGTCATATTTATATTTTTTCACCTATACTAGTTTCCTGAAATTATGAGGATCTATGTGTAATTTCCCTATAAACATGACAGATACATAAGCATGACTCTTCCCTAAACTCCCATAATTTTGATATTTAATAATTATTTTAATTCTATATTTTATATAGGCATTTATCTTAAAAACTCATAAATTTATCAAGAATAAACAGGAACTGAAATTTGTTAATATAATAATAAATAATTCTGATATGGTTAAATGGAAAATATAATAGAAAATAAATGTCCCCAATTAACATACATTCTTTCAGTAATCCCCAGTATTTTAATAATCCTCATATGGTAATTCTGTGTTATTGAGTTACAAGAAAAGTAAAGTTCTTGATTGGTCATTAGAGAAGTGATAATCTCGTCATCCAGATCTCAGATTAAATGCCACCTACTCAGAGAATTTCCCTGATGATCCACTCAACTCTGTCACTTTATGTCACATCACTATGTTTTAATTATTTTCATAGCACTTATCACTATTTAAATGTTTCCTGTTCACTTGTGCCTTTGTAGGGCCTGTCACCCAGCATAGATTGAGAGTACGATCTCCATGAAATCAGGAAGAAGACAATACTTGGTGCTCAAGACATGTTGATGGATTTTATATACATCTTTAGCTTACTTTCAATAGTCTTGGTTGGATTAACAAAATTACACCACCAGCATGAACAAACATTTATTATATTACTATTATTTTCATGAAAACTGTTTTTTAAAGAGTTTTTTTTCTTTCTTTCTACATTGTATTCTTTCTAGGAACACAAACAGGTAAAGCATCAGAATCTTTGGTAGGATTGAGTATACACTTTTTATTCATTTATTTTTTACAGATGGGGTCTCTCTATGTTGCCCAAGAGATATTCCTGGGCTCAAGAGATATTTTCATCTCAGCCTTCTGAGTAGTTGGGATGACAGACATGCATTTGGCTTGCATAATCTTTAAATATGAGGTTATTCATATGAATCCACCATAATTTTCCAGGAAGCTCTATCCTTCAGGACCGAATGTATAGTTCAAGAAAGCTAAAGATGTAAGTGATTTTAAGTGTTGTGGCCATCTTCATGGAAGTGTCATTTTCCAGTGTGTCTACTCTGAAATGCACCAATATGAATACTGCTTTGTGCTTAGTGAAATAACATTACTTTTCATTATATTGCATCATCACTACAAGGGGAAAGCAATTATTTCTACTTATCCTTTCCCCTAGAAATAGCTTAGTAAGAGAATTGTTTACTCTCTTTCTGTAACTAGACACATTTTTACTTACTCTCAGAAAGTAAAAATCAGATGGTGAGAAGAAGAGTTGTGATTTTGTACACTCTGAGAAGTTTTTTTTTACTTTATTATTTATTTATTTTTTACTTATTAGATTTTTCTAGGGCTGAACCCAAGAAATGCAGTCATAGAGAAATCTTGGTAAAATTTGCTTCTCATCATAAATATCCTAAACTAACTTAAAGGTAAATAATGATTCATGGGATAGTATTTCATGTATGCATACACAATAATATAATAAATAAAGATTTATGAACTTAAAATAAATCAATAAATTAAAGGAAAATTGGAAATGTGCCCATGGGACAACTAGTAGGCCATAAAGACAAATCTGAAAGAAGAAAATAAATGGCCTATGGACATAAGTAAAAAGTTATTGTCACTAATTACACAATATATGTAAATTCAAAGAATAATGAATTTCCATTTCCACCTAGTAGATTGGCAAATATTTGTAGGTTATAATACTTAGGTTTAATAGATTGGGAAAAATGATATTCTCTACAATATATTGCAGAAGTACCTTGTTTCAGTCTTCCTGGAAGGGAGTTTAGCAATAAGATAACATATTTTAGGAAAACATATAAATTTATGCATACACACGCACACACACACACACACCAGCAAACACACACACCTGGAAAATAATCTTGAAATATTTTGCCAAATGTTAATAGTAGTTATTTCTACATGGAAACATTATGGCTTATTTTAACTATTATTTCTTTTTTCTTCCTACAATGACTATATTGCATATATAATGACAAATTAAAAGTTAAAAAATGACTTTGAATCACAAATTCTTTACTTTTTAAAGATGCTCCATGGCTAGAATTTGTTGTTGCATTCCTGCTATCCCATGTCCCACTTTTAAAACAAAAAATAAAAAGAGGAAAAGGAAATGAAGTAGCATTGGAAGGTAAACCAAGCAGTGTTGTGCAAGAGAGATAACTATGGCTACTAATTGTTGATTGTCGGCTATGTATGCTTAGATAACAGTTGCTGAAGGGCAAGTCCTAAGATTACCACAAACTGTAGGATTTCTATGCGAAAGTAGAAAGTGGTATATTGATTTATTTAATATCTCCCCGTAATAACTGCCCTATATGCATGTCCTTTGCCCTCTAATTCGTAACTCTATTTTTATTCTGGACTCAGCAAGTGACTTGTTTTGCTCAATGGAAGGTGTCTTTGTCAGCAATAGTTGCCATAACAAAATACTATAGACTGGGGGCTTAAACAACAAGCATTTATTTCTCATAGTTCTAGAGGCTGGGAAATCTGAGATCAAGGTGCTGGCAAATTTGGCTCTTGGTGAGGACTCTCCTCCTGGCTTGTAAACAGTCACCTTCTTACATGGCAAAGAGAGAGAAAACTCTGATATCTCTTCTCTCCTTATAAGATATAAATGGGGTGGGAAGCAACACACATATTCAGTCCATAACAGAGAGGTTGCAAAAAGGTGAGGCTTGGAAAGCACATGCATATTTCTACTCACTTTCTTGTACAACTGATCTTTCTTACACACATCTGTTGAAGAATCAGGAAATTCTGGGCTAGCCTGCTGGAGGATTGTGAGATACATGTAAAAAAGATTGAGTCACAGGACTTCCAGGCCTGGCCATCCCAGATCAGCTACACTCCAGCCAAAGCCTTGCTGACAACAGTGCGTTAGAGTCCAGGTAAGATCAACTGAGCCACATCCAGACAGCAGAACCACCTAGCTACCCTGTAGTCTCATAAGAAATAATACGTGGCTATTGGGTTTTAAGTCACTAACTTGTGGGGTACTGTGTTACACAGCATTAGCCAACTAATAACACATCTTCTCACTAAGAGGCAGACAGGAACCTCCTGTGTCTTGTAGGTATAAGCTAGAAATGTCAAGCTTGTGAGTTGACCAGATTCTGGTGACAGCCTCAACAATTTTGCTCCACCTACATAATTACTTGGCATGCTAAGATGACAGATTTAAAGAGCTCCCAGGCCAGAAGTTCTAATCCTAATAGCAAGTAAGCATTGATAAGACTCATCCCTCAGATATTATGGTGTTATTATACACTCAAGGGGCAACCTAAGGTAAACATAACTATCCTAATTTACAAAAAAAGAAAGTGAATCTCAGAGGGATTCTTGTCTTTTACTACATAACAAAGGAAGTACATGGCAGAGCCAATCTTTTTTTTTTCTTTTACTTTAAGCTCTGGGATACATGTGCAGAATGTGCAGGTTTGTTACACAGGTATATATGTGCCATGGTGGTTTGCTGCATCTATCAACACATCATCTAGGTTTTAAGCCCTGCATGCATTAGGTATTTGTCCTAATGCTCTCCCTCCCCTTTCCCCCAACCCTGACAGGCCCCAGTGTGTATTGTTCCCTTCCCTGTGTCTATGTGTTCTCATCGTTCAAGTCCCACTTATGAGTGAGAATATGTGGTGTTTGGTTTTCTGTTCCTGTGTTAGTTTGCTGAAGATGATGGCTTCCAGCTTCATCCATGTCCCTGCAAAGAACATGAACTCATTCTTTATTATGGCTGCATAGTGTACCATGGTATACATGTGCCACATTTTCTTTTTCCAGTCTATCATTGATGGGCATTTGGGTTGGTTGCAAGTCTTTGCTATTGTAAATAGTGTTGCAATAAACATATGTGTGCATGTGTTTTTATAGTAGAATGATTTATAATCCTTTGGGTATATACCCAGCAATGGGATTGCTGGGTCAAATGGTATTTCTGGTTCTAGATCCTTGAGGAATCACCACAGAGTCTTCCACAATGGTTGAACTAATTTACACTTCCACCAACAGTGTAAAAGTGTTCCTATTTCTCCACAGCCTTGCCACTATCTGCTATTTCCTGACATTTTAATAATTGCCATTCTGACTGGCATGAGATGATATCTCATTATGGTTTTGATTTGCATTTCTTTAATGACCAGTGATGATGAGCTTTTTTTCATATGTTTGTTGATCACATAAATGTCTTCTGTTGAGAAGTGTCTGTTCATATCCTTTGCCCACTTTTTGATGGGGTCGTTTGTTTTTTCTTGTAAATTTGTTTAAGTTTCTTGTAGAATCTGGATATTAGACCTTTGTCAGATGGGTAATGTCAATATTAGACAGATCAATGAGACAGAAAATTAACAAGGATGTTCAGGACGTGAACTCAGCTCTGGATCAAGTGGACCTAATAGACATCTACGGAACTCTCCACCCCAAATCAACAGAATATATATTCTTCTCAGTGCCACTGGCACGTATTCTAAAATTGACCACATAATTGGAAGTAAAATACTCCTTAGCAAATGCAAAATAATGGAAATCATAACAAACAGTGTCTCATACCACAGTGCAATCAAATTAGAACTCAGGATTAAGAAACTCACTCCAAACCACATGACTACATGGAAATTGAACAACCTGCTCCTGAATGACTCCTGGGAAATAATGAAATTAAAGCAGAAATCAAGGAGATATTTGAAACCAATGAGAACAAAGACAACACACCAGAATCTCTGGCACACAGCTAAAGCAGTGTTAAGAGGGAAATTTATAGCACTAAATGCCCAAATCAGAAAGCTGGAAACATCTCAGAATGACACCCTAATATCACAATTAAAAGAGCTAGAGAAGCAAGAGCAAAGAAATTCAAAAGCTAGCAGAATACAAGAAATAACTTAAGATCAGAGCAGAACTGAAGGAGATAGAGACATGAAAAACCCTTCAAAAAATCAATGAATCTAGGAGCTGGTTTTTGAAAAAATTAACAAAATAGATACACTGCTAGCTAGACTAATAAAGAAGACCCAATCTTTTGATGATAGTTCTCTTTGTTGAGAAATAGCCTCTAGCTGGTAGGTCTCCCCAACTGATGCAATGACAACAATTGGTGAGCAGAATCCCAGGAGAGGAAAGTGCATGGCTTCCCGTGAACTGTCATTGAGTGAGAAGACTAGAGAAGCCTGAGTGCTGATTATTGGTGTAGATATATCTAATTCATTGCAAATTTTTACGTCCATGTTTGCTACCAGAAGGGTGGACCTAAAATTCTCTTCCCATAATGTTCTGACCAAAAGCCCTATCCTCAGGGCCCACTGTATGCAACCTCACCTTAAAGAAGTTGCTCTGCAATGAATCTCAGCCCTATCATGCTGGGCTCTTTAATTCAGGCAAAAAACTGTGGTTGCTTAAGATATTTTTCAAAAAATTTTAATCTATATACATTGAAGGGGTAAAAGAGCATTTTTGTTACATGGATGCATTGCATGGTGTTGAAGTCTGAGCTTTTAGTGTTACCTTCACCCAAATAAGGTACATTGCACCCATTAAGTACTTTCTTATCCCCCCACTCACTTTCAACCTTTCCAACCTGCCATCTCCAGGGTGTATTATTCCACACTCTATGTCCATGTGTACACGTTATTGAGCTTCCACTTGTAAGTGAAAACATGCGGTGTTTGACTTTCTGTTTCTGAGTTGTTTAACTTAATAAATGGCTTCTGGTTCTGTCAATATTGCTTCAAAAGACATGATTTCATTCTTTTTGATGGCTCAATAGTATTATAATATGTGTAATTTATTTTTCAAATCACATTTCTTTATCAAATCATCCATTGATAGACACTTATGTTGATTCCATGTTTGTTATTGTGAATTGTGCTGCAATAAACATACACGTATGATTAGTTTTGTTTGATGTTATTTATTTATTGTCTGTGCCAATATTAAGGAGATTGTCTTTTTGTTTCTTGAATGTCTTGTATATTCAAGAAACAATATTGTTTCTTGAATTCAAGACTATATTGAATAAATATTTGCCAAATGAGTAAAGGTAAATTTAATCTATAAAATTAACAGGTTTGAATATATGATTTTAAAGTCCTTGCTATTTTAAGATTCTATAACTTTTACTATTTTGATATACCAATGAGTTTCATTGTTTAATTTCAGGAAATAAGGGATTCATTGCATTCTTTTACCCATCACAATACTTACCCACAATTTTAGTCCACCTCATCAATGCATCTTTTCAAATACCTCATCAATGCATCTTTTCAGGCACCAGAAAGTAGAATAAAGTGGATTTCTCTTCACTTTAGATACCCTACTCTGATGCAAACAAGTGGCTCCTTAGATTGTTTTTAGAAAAAGAAACAAGGTTTGGCCTCAGAGATGATTATTGTGACTTCCTGTCCAGGTAGTTTCTCTGGTGCCAACAGAACAAGAGAGAGAGATCTGTAAAAAAATTGAGAAAATAAAATTTTATCTAAAATATAGTTATATATACCATAAGGTCAGGGCATGCTGTCCTATAAAGGGTTCTAGCCTCTCAGAGTCAACCTAACAGCTTTATTCATAAACATCCCCTACAATGCCAACAAAACAAGCCAAGCTGAGTACTCTCACACTAACCCTATCACTGACTATATACCAAAATATCTGCTTACAAGGCATATTCTTTCTATTCATCCTCCACACTCTATAATATTTTGAGAAGCCTAAAAATATCAATGATCTAAAACAATCAGTAGTCTTGTCATTAATAGCACAGAAACCCTTGTCCATAATTTGGGTGCCTTTTCCATAATTTTGGTGCCTGATTCTATTGCCAAAGATTTAACTGTTAACTATTTTTGAATCCTGTAGTTAATAGTTAATTCTTTGGCAATAGTTTCTGATGTTATAGTTATTGATTCATCCTTTGGTCTTCTTATCAGCCTAAATGTATTGTTTTTGAAATTGGATCTCCTTTTCTTACCTATAGCATTCCTTTTTCTTATTTGGTTTAGAACCAACCATCAGTGTTCAGAATAATAGTAATAGGAAGCATCAATTTAAAGATTTCTCTGCATACTTGCCCTTGGTCACATTGCATATAAATGCTCCAACCTCAATTTCTTTGCATTCATTCTCTCTTATCCTAGGCAGACAGCATTTTGACAAAAGGATTTTCAGGATTACAAAAATAATGTTTGAAAAGAACTAGTTGGGGAGTAGTTTAGTTTCTAGAGAATAATAAGCCATGGCCACTAAGTCTTAGCAAATCTTTCAAATAAGCATGAAGTTGTTCCTTCTACCTAGACTGAAAACTGACATCAATATCAGCAAAACTCTTAGAAATTACATATTCTAGAGCATAGGATTTAGTCTTTAGGGCAGCCATTGTTGACAGTTTGACATGCCAAAATAGAGCAAGTACATTGGGATTTTGCGACTTCCTTCCTTGAGGCTGGGATAGGAAGCACAACTCCAGAGCACCCTGAGAAAGTATAATAGATGAGGCAGGCACATGGAAGCAGCATTCACTTTGACATTAGTAGCAGGTCATTAATAAGGAGAAGGCTGAAGCTAGCAACTGTGCTCAACGTACCACCTTGCAAGGGAAGTGATTATTGACTTGTGCTACACAAATATTTTAAGACAGTAGAAAAATGCATATATCTCCTATAATTTGGGGTCTTCTGAAACACAGGAAGAATAGACAGTGACTCAGATGTGCAGTCCTCTTATTGAGGTAGTTTCATGGTAGGACATCCAATCTAAACTCTTCTGACTTCCCAACCATCAAGATCACTATGGTTCCAATGGAGTCCTTTGACTTAATTAATGCATACCACATTTTGTCATTTGAAATGAGCATTTCTGGATCACAGCAGGCTACTAGTGACATATGTCAGACTAAAACTGGTGTTGAATTACAATTCTCATCTACCAAAATAGGCTGGAAGAATACATACCTTTTATTACTAGTTCTTAATGGTCTGAAAGAATATGGAAAAAATGGAATTCCAGTAGGCTAAATCCCTGTCTTAGAATCGATTGACCTAGGCACAAACACTGTCCAAGCTGTCTCTGGATGGCACTCAGTGGTTGAGAACATGACTATTCTAGTGTTTCAGTTGAGGGTAAGTATGTTTTCTCTTTTGGCAAGTACATCACTTGCTTTGCTGTATAAATGTAAACAGCTCTGCGACTGTGTGAATGTGGCAATTACAACAACGTAGTGTAGAAAGTTCAGAAATTTGAGTGATACCCAAGCATATTCAGGCATTAATTGAAGTTCTCCATAGTTTCCCAAGTGGCCTTTAGTCAAAGCTGAGAGGCCATTGGCAAACTGGGTTGCTATCTAAGACTCTGAGTTACAGAGACCATGGGGATCTATAAAGGATTATCTCCAAGTTTTAGCATACCTCCTTAGAGCCTGCTTGCATGCACATGATAAATGAGTTGGTGGAAACAGCTGTTGAAAAAAAAGTGTTATGTGCTTTATACTTGAAGGTAGAAAAGGATTAATTTAAAATTTCATCAAGTTATGCCACTATAATAAATTAAACCTCTTAGCTTTGTTTTGGTATTTTATAGTGAATATTTTGTATGAGGAAAATATTCAGATACTGATTACATGTCCCTAAGTTGCTATTTATCATAAAATTAACTCCCATTTAAACAGATTGGGGTTATTTTTTTCTAGGAATAATACTGTCAATTTGCATTCAGCTATATTTTTAAGTTATACTTTAAACAGTATAGATGATCTTTACTTAAGATCTTGCTAGAGTGATAATGAAACTTGGAGGTTTCCAAAAATGCACCCTTTTAATTCTCTGAAAGGAAGATAAATATTACTTTGTAGCTGATGATGTTCTTAAAATATTTACACTATATTAAAAATAACATAGATTCACAGCTATTCATTCACGGGTTCATCAGAAAAAAAGCACAAATTCTGAGTTACCTAATAATCTTGATAGTCATTAAGAATGTAGTTCATTCCAGGCCTAAAATATTTAAAATAAATCAGAAAAAAATATGGTTTCGCTTTCTACAGACAAGGAAATATTGAGGCTAAACATGATGAGGCTAAACATGTTGAGTTTAAAGACACTATTTTAAAATTGTAGATCCCATTCCTAAGTCTGACATAGGACAATGAATGATATAAAATAATTTGTTTACCATTTGTATGCCATAACATCTCATCATGCACAAAATGGAGATTAAATAAATATTACAGAAACACGAACTTAAAGAAGAAATGTTAAAGACTATGAGTTTCTTTAAACTCAGATACACTACAAAAATGCCTCATTTTGTAAATTCTGTTAAAAATTGTACTAAAATTCCTAACAAACATAATAAGAAAAATAACAGAAAAGACTGGAATAAAGGGAATAAAATTATTAATTATTATTATTTTTAGATGATAAGGTGACTATATAAAAATTCCTCTCGAGATATACAGATAAATAATTACAATAATTGGAGAATATAGCAAGTTTCTGAATATGAGGAATAAAAAATAGTCAATTGTACTTTCATGCATCAGCAAAAACCAAGTGAAAATGTCATTTAAAATAGCAATTATAATAGCATTAAAATTATAAATATCTGAGATAAAACAAAATATAAGCAAAACAATGTATGTATAATCATAGAACTTTAGTAAAAGATATATGGCCAAGTATTACACATTCATTGAAAGGAATACTTAATATAGTAAATATGCTACTTTTCTTCAGGCTGAGCTATAAATTCACTGCAACTCTAAACAATATTCCCAAAACATGGTTTTCTTTTAACTTGAAAAATTAATTTTAAATTGTGTAGGGAACAGTAAAGACTCAAGCTCACATAGAAAGGATGGCAGTTAGACTGACAGCAGCAAGAATAATTGAATCCAAAGTACCACAAAACAGTACATTCAGAGAAAATATCAGCCTACAATTCCATAACAAGCAGAAATGTCTTTCAATAATAAGAACAAAAAAAATGACATCTTAAAACAAGGAAAAATTAAGTTTAACAGATCCTCAAGAATGAAAACTCTAAAAACTATTCTTTAAACAAAAGGAAAAGTATTCCAGATGGAACACCCAAGATGTAGAAAGTTATGAGGACTTGTACAGTGAAAACTATAAAACATCATTAAAATAAATTGAAAATTTGAGATAACTTTTGAACATGAATTGGAAGACAAAATATTAAGAGGGGAGTGTTCCCCAAACTGAACTACAGATTCAATACAATCCCTATCAAAATTTCAACTTTCTTATTTATAGAAATGACAAATTGATCCTAAAATTAATGTGGAAATGCAAGGAAACCATAATAGGCAAAACAATCTTGAAAAAGGAGACCAAGATTAGAGCTCTCAAACATTCTAATCTCAAAAACTACTGCGAAGCAAGTAATTAAACAGTGTGGTACCAGCACAAGGATAGACACATAGATCAATGGTGTAAAAAGAGCTAGAAATACACTTGAACATCTGAGTCAATTAATTTTGAGAAGGGTGCCAAGACTATTCATTGGGGAAAATTTGCCTTATCAACAAATGATGCTAAAACAATTGGATATACAAATACAAAAGGATAAAGTTAGATGCCCATAACATAACATTATGAAAATTAATTTAAAATAGATCAAAAATGTAAATGGAAGAGATAAAAACTCTTCAAAGAAAACATCGGTACAAATATTCATGACTTAGCATTAGGCAATAGTTTCTTATATATGACAGCAAAAGCACAAGCAATCAAAGAAAAATTAAATAAATTGGACTTCATCAAAATAAAAAAACTTCTGTGATTCAAAAGATACTATCAAAAAGTAAAAAGATAACTGACAGAATGGAGAAAAATATTTGCATATCACATATCCATTTAGGATCTAATATCCAGAACGTGTAAAGAGCTCTCACATACCAATAATGAAAAGACAACACAATTAAAAATGGGCAAAATATTTGGATAGATATTTCTGCAAGGTAGATATACAAATGGCCAGCAAGCATATTTAAACATGTTCAACATTATTAGTCATTAGGTATTTGTAAGTCAAAACAAAATGAAATACCACTTAACATCCATTAGGATTTCTATATTTAAAACAAAACAGAAATAAAACCAAAAAATAAAACCCATGAAAATAACCAGTGTTGTTCAAAATATGGAGGAATTGGAACTGTCATATATTGCTAGGGCTAGCATTGTGAAAACCTGTTTGGCATTCATAGCAACATTATCCATAATAGCTAGAAAGTGAAAGCAACAAGCAAAATGTTCATCAACTGATGATGGAGAAACCAAATAAGGTATATCCATACAATAAAATATAATTCATCCATGAAAAGGAATGAGGCAACAATACATGCCAAAACATGGATGAAACTTGAAAATGCTATGCTAAGTGAAAGAAACCAAAAACAAAAAGCCACATCTTTTATGATTCTATTTATATTAAATGTCCAGAACAGGCAAATCTAGGAGACAGAAAGCAGATAATATGTTGCCAGTAGCTGAGGAGAGTAGGACATGGGGAATAATTGCTAAGCAATATGAGCTTCATTTGGGACGGTGATGAAAATGTATTGAGATTAGGTATTGGTGATGGTTGCACAGTATTGTGGATATTTGAATACTTAACTGAATTGCACACTTTAAAATAGTGAATTTATTATATGTGAATTACATCCCAATTTTAAAAGTGATTAATAAAAACATTGGTAAAAATATGGGTTGAGGTAGCAATAATCAACTACATTTTCCCCTGCTTTTTAAAGAAAATAATAACATCAAATGTTTGGTGGAAAAATGAGCCATGTCTAAAACACCAGAAAGTAATAGCATATTGCTATGCACTGAATGTTTGC